>NW_015506229.1:124205-147526 GCF_001515645.1 Sinocyclocheilus grahami | reverse complement strand
GTAAAAGATTGGATGACCAATAATTTTCTCTTATTAAATTCGGATAAGACAGAGATATTACTTATTGGACCAAAAGACAGTACACAGAATCTCTTGGATTACAATTTGCAACTAGACGGATGTACTGTTACTTCTTCTACAATAAAAAATCTGGGTGTTATATTAGATAGCAACTTCATATTAAATGATATGAAATATGAAATATGAAAATGATATTTCCCATGTTACAAAAACAGCATTCTTCCATCTTAGAAACATTGCCAAGCTACGAAACATGTTACCTAAGGTCACAAAACTCTGGACTTTTGGTAGTACCTAGGATAGCAAAGTCCACTAAAGGAGGTAGAGCTTTTTCGCATTTGGCTCCCAAACTCTGGAATCGCCTTCCTGATAACGTTCGGGGTTCAGACACACTCTCTCTGTTTAAATCTAGATTAAAGACACATCTCTTTGGCCAAGCATTCAAATAATGCATCTCATAATCTTGTACTGCAGTTATATCTGATCAAATGCACATTATTATTCTTTAGCTTGAGTTAAACACATCAATTTTGGTTGGAGTAGCAGCTACGCTAATTATGTCTCAAACAACATACAGAACTACCAAACTTTGCTATAAGTTTGATTGCATCATATAATAATTGCTGTTAATAGTGTTCATCGTCTGTTTGATTACGTCTTTAATTGATTATGCCTTTAATTGATTTTTTTATGTACATTTCTGCCATATGTACATTAATGGACAGTCACCACTGATAAGCTACCACTAAATATTGTAAAAACTTAATTTGCTGTAAAGTTGCTTTGCAACAATTTGTATTGTGAAAAGCGCTATACAAATAAACTTGAATTGAATTGAATTGAATGCAACCCAAGATCCTAATTGTTCTTAGTATTTCATATGGCTTATTGTGTTTAATGTGCACTGACACCGTTTTCTTTTGGTCTATGACAAAGGGAGAAAATGCAATAACGAAAAAGATGATGAAATATTCACTTCTTTTACTCCCACTGTTAAAAATGTAATGTGTTGCCTTGTGTTTGAGACATTGGTTTTGACAGCTTGGATCTGCTGATGGCACATCCTACAACTCTCCTCTGTGGCTTTCTGAGGTTAATACCACACTTTCACTGTACACAAATATGAGGAGTTCAGATGCAAAAGCCTCTAAGTGCAGTCTGAATTTTTTTTCTAAAATGAGCATTTTTATCAGCCTCCTATATTTATGTTTAGTTATTTCACTTTAATTGAAAAGGACCTATACAATTACCTATTAATACCTATTTAAACATAGAAGCCTGATAAAAATGCTCATTTTAGAAGAATTTCAGATGGCACTTAGAGGCTTTTGCATCTGAACTCTTCATATGTTATTCTTTTCCACAAAGGGCAAACTCTTCTACCCACATGCAGCTTTATATATTGCAGCATGCCATATTTTATGACTGAAGACTTTACAGTGTAACTAAATAATTATAGACATACAATATATTCATATTAAATCCATCGAAAAAGTAAAATAGTTATGTAAGTGAAAAAAAAATCTCTCTCTCACTCTCTGGTACTATTAATAACAATAATACATGTTTATTGAGCAGCAAATCAGCTATCACAATGATTTCTGATTGATCATGTGACACTGAATACTGAGCTTTACCATCACAGGAATTAATTAAATTTTAAACAGAAAACATTTTAATTTGTAATATTTCACAAGAGTACTGTACTTTTTTTACTATATTTCTGATCAAATAAATGCTGTATTGGTGAGCATAAGAGACATCTTTCAAAAAAATGTTTAAACATTGTAATTATTCCAAACATTTGACCGGCAATTTTTATATACTGTAGGAGAAATTATTTAAGCACAATGATTTCTGATTGATCATGTGACACTGAATACTGAGCTTTACCATCACAGGAATTAATTAAATTTTAAACAGAAAACATTTTAATTTGTAATATTTCACAAGAGTACTGTACTTTTTTATTATATTTCTGATCAAATAAATGCTGTATTGGTGAGCATAAGAGACATATTTCAAAAAAATGTTTAAACATTTTAATTATTCCAAACATTTGACCGGCAATTTTTATATACTGTAGGAGAAATTATTTTAGCACACACACACACACACACACACACACACACATATATACACACACATATATGCCGCAACATTTGTCAGACAGACTGTTTTACTGGAAGCTTTCAGCTAATCTGCATATAAGATAGCATTAGTTCAGCTCCAATCAATATTTCATGTGTAGTATTTATTTATTTATTTGCTAAGTGGCTACTCTGCTTTGCTCCAGAGTCTTCATTACCCTGTCAGAGTTTATTTTGTGTTAATGACCGAATGCCTGTGATTATTCCTACTTATTTGTCTTGGAGCCATGTCCAGAAGGCACTTCAGGATTTACACGATTGTAGGAACAGATCTCTCATCCCGATGTACAAGGTAGATTCAACTTGCCTCAAAATAATTTATTTTGTTTCGATTTTTTTCTCTCTCTGTTTTATAGTGGCTTTTGGTTTTTTGAAAAGTTTTGTTTCACCAGTTTGGTTTATTTGCATTTCTGTATTTTGTTCTGAACTAGCAGGACAGATTGTTGACCACAAACACAGGAGCCTACAGGGGATATTGACATTTACAGGCTACTGTTCGGCTGTGTCTGAATATTGAATAGAATCAAACGCTCAGCCATCCTGCAGAAGGGAATAATATGCCGAGTGCTTTCTCCCGTGGAGCTGACACTGTTCGCAAACGAGACTTTTTATGGCCTCCTTCTGGTCAATCAGTTGGGACACACGCCTCCATCTGCGAAGCTCCATTAATTAATTCTTCTGTCCATGCGGAGTCATTTTGCACGAGCTGCAAGAGGAAAATCTAACTTAATTGACCTTTGCACTGATATTTGAATTTGGCCAGATTGTCCAGTATCCTTCTAAACGGTCATTCCCTGTTGTTTCATGTCAGCTTCTGTCCGTAAATAACATACACCGTCCACAGAAACTGAGATGAAGTGTGTGGTTTCCCACAGAAACACGTGCAGAATGCTAGACAGACGACTGATGAGAGATCCCTACTGAGAAATCAGTAAATGTCATTGCATCTCCACAGAAGACCCACACCAACACATTGTGAAGAACATTTAAAATAAATAAATAAATAAAAAATGTCCACTATAAAGAATCTTCTTATGTTAAATGGAAAGGTTAAAGGTTCTTCATGGAAAAGGAAGAACTAATTGTACTTTGTTGCATTTAAATTTTAATTACAATTATGCATCCTGTTTGCAACATCAATTCAAATTCACTTCAGACTTTAAAAGGCATTCTGAATTCAATTCTGCTTCATGACTGACCTTTATTTGGCTTCACTTGTAGCAAACTCAGTTCGTTTCCAACATTTACAAGTTACAGAATGCATCTTTTTGCACAGGTGTAATGATCAAGCTTCAATCTGTAGCTAATCCAAACTGCAACGTCTTGGCTAGAGATGAACATTCCAGATGCTTATTTCATGATCCTCGTCTTTCATCCATATTCACTCAAATTATTCCAAAACATTGTGCATCTGCGGTATGCTCACTTGTTTGTTATTTATGCAAATGCCTTTCTCGTCATACAAAACACCGTTTGATGTACGAGGACATCCACAGAAGCACGGGTTTAGTATTACCTTTAATTCTGAAGGTAAGGCATAAAAAATCTGTCAGGGGACCTTGCGCAATCATCTTGTTTCTTTAATCTGATCCATCATGAGAAAGATGCAAATGTGATTCAAGTTCAGTGACTTTCTCGCACCGCTGAATGTCAAATCTTAGATTAAAGAGAATTGGCTCATTTGGTTGTGTTACACAGGGGAGCTTGAGCAATCAGAGAAAACCAAATGTGTTTTTCCTTTCATTTTCTGTTGAATGAATTCAGCAGGTGCAAAACTAGAAAGATGTTGTTTTTTTCTTTTTTCTTTTAAATAAACATTCATTTCAGAAAAACACGCACATGGACATTCAGTGTCAGTTGCTGAGGATTTATCGTGGCAAACTTTAAATAATCGTTTCTAATGCAGAGGACTACAATTTCCAAAGTTCTGTATGCATACAGTATATCATGCCCACAACCATTATTCATGAGTAAAGAAATGAGCAGTATTGTCTCCCATACAGCTGAGCATATTTTGGAGGCAGAAGATATTCAAGAGGCCAAGACAGTTAGCCCACAGCAAAATATTCCATTACAGCTGGATAAATCAGGGCATTAATGCATTATTGAGGTAGTATTCTGAGGCTGTTTTTAATTTCAGATGGAAGATTCAACTTCGCATGCTCATCTAATGGCGCATCAAGTATTAAAATCTGCAGCTACGCTCAGATCAAAGAGCCGTCAAAATGACAGACTTGAGCCCCAGCGCTGAGACTTGTTGAGGTAAACACTTCTGCAAGGTGAGGTGAAAATTCTGTGACAGATGTCTGACCCAGACTAAGCCTTTTAAGTAATTCACCCATATAAGAACCGCTTAAGGATTCAGACGAAAATGAATAATTTTCCAGTAAATCTCAGCTAATTCCTCACAAAGTCTGTTACCTTACCTTAAAATAATAGTTCACCGCCAAAAAAAAAAAAAGAAAAGAATCATCATTTACTCACCCTCATGTCTTTCAAAACCTGTATGACATTCTTATTGATATAATGAAAGGCGGCTCCTTTCCATTTACATATAGCCTACTTAAAGGGATAGTTCACCCAAAAATGAAAGTTCTGTCATTAATTACGCTCCCTCATGTCTTTCCAAACCTGTAAGACCTTTGCTCATCTTCGGAACACAAATTAAAATATTTTTGATGAATTCCAAGAGCTCTCTGACTCTCCCATAGACAGCAAGGATCCTAACACGATCAAGGTCCAGAAATGTAGCAAGGACATCGTTAAAATAATCCATGTGACATCAGTGGTTCAACTGTAATTTTACGAAGCTACGAGAATACTTTTTAGGCGCAAAGAAAACAAAAATAACGACTTTATTCAACAATTTGTAAATATGTAAACGACGTATGCTGTTCTGTGTCAGCAGCACCATACGCGGATATGCTGTTTACATTGTTTATGCTTTTAATCTGAACGTAAACAACGTATCCGCATACATATGTTGCATACGTTGTTTATGTATGTGATACTCTCAAAAATGGTGGCAGGGAGGCGAATTGTTGAATAAAGTCGTTATTTTAGAGCTCTCGGAATTCATCAAAAATATCTTAATTTGTGTTCCGAACATGAACGAAGGTCTTACAGGTTTGGAACGACATAATTAATGACAGAATTACAATTTTTGGGTGAACTATTCTTTTAAAGGGCACCTATGCCCATTTTTACAAGATGTAATATTGGTCTTGGGTGTCCCCAGAACGTGTCTGTGAAGTTTCAGCTCAAAATACCCCAAAGATAATTTATTGCAACATTTGAAAAATGTCATTTTTGGGGTGTGTCTAAACAAGAGCTGTTTTGGTGTGTATTACTTTAAATGCAAATGAGCTGCATATTCCCGCCCTGTCTTCAGAAGAGGGCGTGGCGTATACTGAAAGTGAGAGAACCAGTGTTCAGCTGTACATATGGGAAGCCAAATGCACTGAAAGTGGGACAAAACAGCGCAATGATACAGAGCTTGTGAACTAATCTCACAAGCGCGGCACTGATCAATTAAAATACTACGATAACGTATGCACATAAATACGGTTAAAACATTAGCTAAGCACCATAACGACATGACATTCACAAAGCAGTATGGAGTGAAATGATTTGCACAGACATCCACATCTTTACATATTTACGTATAAACGTACCTTGAAAAGTAGAAGTAATCCACTACGTCCCCAGTGGCTCAGATGTTGGGAGATGTTCAGTCTTACATCCCGGGATTGCTTACGAGACATTGTTGGGGTTACAGCTGCTTGACCATGGAGAAAATAGAGGACAGCGTACAACCGCTGAGGGCGGAAACTATAGCAATGCAGGACTGTCAGTCAGCCACCGTAGGCGGGGCCAAAGCAATGTGATGTCATATTGCTTAGAGAATCAAAATGGCATGCCTAGTGAGACTGATGTGGTTTAATGGTTATTAAAAAATAAAGAGCGGATGGATTTTTATCATTGTAGGGTATTCGTGTTCACACACTGCCAACACACATTTGTGTCCAAACCACCATGTAAAAGTGGATTTTGCATAATAGGTGCTCTTTAAGAAAATGGTTTGCAAGGTTTGTGCAAAAAGGGGCATTCTGAACGTCATATAACCGAATGTTTCTTCTTTTTTCTTCTTGGTTTTTACTGGCGGCTGGCAACCATCATAACATGTGCATTGCCACCTTTCCTTACGCTAGATTTAAATTGAAGTAATTAAATTAAAAAGCTGGATTTCATCCGGTGAACACAGTTCACGCGTAATTTAAACATGTTCTTACTTTTTGAAGAGTGCGAATGTGCATGGAATAGTGCGAGTTAACCGTATGCCGCCATCAAAAACAGCTTTCTTGGAAATAACCATCTTTCTGGTGTGTTTATAAATGTAGCTGAATCAGTGAATCGAATGAATCATTCAGAAGAGGTGAGTGAATTGAATTGTTTGATTCATTGAAAAGATTCAAGAATCTGGCATCGTAAGAACTCGTGAATAAACACGCTAATGTGAGCTCCAGCAACACAATCATGGCAATTTGCAACTTCATGTTTTGGAAAATCGTTGGCTTATGAATTAGTACAATCTGTTTATGCCACCTCGTAAAATACTTAATATCCAGACTTCTGTTTATCACACAAATCTTATGTATGTGTATATATTGTAGCATTTGGACCAATCAAACACACAATTTTTCAACGACACCTCTGCTAGACCAGATCCATTTACGACCTAATGGCATGTGGAGAGGCCTCCCCCTCTCACTGCATGTTCCATAGGAAGAGACACAGTAAAAATTGACTCTTTCTATGTTAATCCATAGGAAAGCCTTTCTTTGAATGAACACACATATCCTTCAGGCCATCGTGGTGTGTGTGTGTGTGTGTGTATGTGTATGTTGGACCAGTTTAAGTGTTTATGTAGTATGTTAGACTAGTTTAAGTGTTTATGTAGTTAATAAAGTCTTATTTGTATCACACTTGACGTTGTTCATTGTTTGCTCATAACTGGAGTCACTTAATCATGCAGATTTATGTTACAAGCTGAGTAGAGTTGTACAGTAAGAAAGTTATTTCCCTTAACCAGGAAATTAACGTTCTTAGAACTGACAGACAGTTGACCCTGAGAGGTCAGCTAAATATCTACAGCGGATCTAAATATTTATAATTAATTATAACTAGTTATGATTAATTATTCATATTTCCCCATGAGCTGATTCGCTACAATATCGTATGGCTGAAAACTTGGTATACCATATTTTTGATTAGTCTACTTTTTGTGTTTCAGGCATAAATGTGAATATAAATGCGAAGATCCCTTGTGGTAATGTTTCACAAAATCATCACTTTTATGTAATTGAAAATCCATTTGCACCGCATTGACAAGTTCAAAATACTTCTAAAATGTAGTTTAAATATATCCACTATGTAAGAGATGTTGTCATTTTCTTATTATTGGTTCTAGAACAATAACCTTTAATGCCCAAAGGATTAACAGTCCATTAAGATAAAGGTGGTTTGTAGGAAGCTTTGGGGTTGTATTCTCCGAGAATACAATAACTTCAGACAGATTCCGTATGCTTGTTACATTATCTGGAATGGAAAGTGAAGGGACAGATGCTGTCTGGAGTCATTTGGGGATCCGACTTCATCAAAGAGTTTGAGAACTCTCATGGAATTCCAAAACACCCTGTGAACTCACAACACATTTCCTGTCTTAAGTGTGTCACATTACTGGTGTCTGACTAAATGTGCTGATCATTTTGCTGCATTATTGACATTTCTGGGGCAATTCAGCGACACAGCCATATGTCATAAGGATGTGAACCGTTGCATGCAATAGTCAAGTCATCGTTATGATAATTTGGATCTTTTAGGAAAGCCAGAATGGAATTATTAACAATATCGGATCAATACTAAGTATTAGAAGAGCCACATGACCTTATGAAACTAATATAAAACTACAATGAAATGCAAAATTCCTCAATAGTGGCTGATAATAGACTTCAATTTCCTAATTCTTCACACATGATTGCTCTTATCTTTATGAATATTTATTCTTGATATCTAAATTAAAATCAGTGGGATAATGTTATAATCTGTATATCGGAAGAACATTTTCTTATCTGGAATCATATATGTGCCTCCATCTAGTCAGCTGAATATTACTTTCAGAGAGCATCCGCCAAGGTCATATGTCAAGGGATGAAACGTCAGTGAGAAGTTCAATTATTTCCAAAAGGCCTAATTATGATACTGAATATGAGCTTATGAAAATAATGGACATGTATCACATTAACTGAGACCCTTGGTCACCTGTCGCTCTCTGTTAATTAACATCGAATCTGAAGTATGCGTGTGAGTCAAACTAGGCCTAGGTGAGACTAGGCCCATTTTTGTTCGTGTATCTGTATGGGCTTGTGATATGCTTGAACATCATAAGCATTTATGCATTTGCAAGTTATAAAATTCACAAACTAAGGCGTGATGATAACTCCTGACTGTCCACTAGTTTACCTGTAGGTAAAAAATAGTGATAAATATGTAGTTTGTTGGCTGATAAATCACCGCTGGCTGATACCAAATTGTAAGAGTACCGAAAGGCTTCAACGCTAACAGACATGAGCTAAAGGCTACACATCTTCGGTTTCTTTAAGCTATATCACGGGAAGCCCCTCACATCATCAAGCGTGTCACAAAAGCACCACAAAGATTAATGAGATGTTGATCGGTTTTTTTTAAAGCAATTATACATCAGGACCCCTGCCAGAATCCCGACACGTTGTGAGTCATTGTCTGAGTTACGGTCTTTTCATTAGCTCTTTCATTTTCACTAACCCCACAAGACTCCTGCGCTCACGTTTGGGGATACGGAGATGTAAACCACACCGCCATCCGCTCTCAAGGTTGAAGGTGAGCGAATAATAGACCGGGAGGGGAAAGAGAGAGAGACAGAAGGGCGAGAGAGACAGATGGAGGAGTAGATTGGATGTGAAAGGTAGATAGCAATTGCGTGAGTGTATGAGAGCGAAAGAGAGAGAGAACGAGTATATGTGGGTTGGAGAAAGAAGGAAGGACAGGTTTAGAGATTAATCTAACCTATGGCGTAATGAGGCCTCGGTCTGGATGCCTTCCTCCGCAAGGAGAGAGAAAAATCCAGTGTGTTTATGCAAACTCCCATCTAGCATGTCTATTCCATGTCAAAGTGCCATCAGCCAGCTGTACCCCCGCCCTCAAAAATATCAAATAATGAAATAAAGTTTAACGGAGGGAAGCCCTATTAACTGACAGAGTACTTTCTTACCCTGGTGAGAGCAATCTCGTGGGTCGAGTTCTGAAATGACAATGTGCAATGACAATGCTGCCAACTTCCCTGACAAGGGTCTTTTATCAAGCTCTGTGGAAAGCCAGGTCCCAATCATTTCATTCCTGGAGCGGGAAAGAGAGTAAGCAACAGAGAAAGTGTGGATTTGAAATCCAACATGCGCCCACTCAGACTCTACTTACTTCCTGTTGATGTGCATTTCAGTTGAAGTCATGTTCGACAGCGTGTGAATTTCTGGCGGTAATTATCTGTGGAGGCACATCTCATGCAACTTGAATTGTGTCTTAAACATATTTTCAACAAAACACTGAATGATATATTTGCGATGTATATAAATATTCAATAAAGTGATAACATCAGCACTTATGGTTTGTCATTGATCCTAGACAAGACAAATTACACTTAAAAAAATGATACTATTTTTTTTTAAGGTGAGTGGTTGCAAACAATTTATTTTAGCTACATTTAAATGATAAAAAAATGTTGAAAGTTAGTCAACTAAATTTGTTTATTTAAATGTAGCTAAAAAATGAATTGCAACCACAAAAAAAAAAATCAATGAATATTTTTTTTCAGGGTACTGGGGTAACAAATATATGTTAGCTACCTAAAACTAAAATTATATAAACACTTTTTATAATTGAAATAAAACATAAATATTAGATTAAATATGTAACCGCACAAAAAAAACAAAACATAAATAAATTATTCCAAAAAATCTAAAGATATACAAGGTAAACTTAGTAACTACAAATAAATACAGCAATACAGCATAGTATTGTATTAACATATTAACAACAAAAAAAGAGTCATTTTGTATTCCATGAAAAATAAATACATACAATGATACATACTGCCACCCAACAAGAATAACATCAAGAAAAATATTAATATTGACCAATGAAAAAAAAATTGTCTTCAATTTTACCAAATTGTAAGAGTACCGAAAGGCTTCAACGCTAACAGACATGAGCTAAAGGCCACACATCTTCGGTTTCTTTAAGCTATATCACGGGAAGCCCCTCACATCATCAAGCGTGTCACAAAAGCACCACAAAGATTAATGAGATGTTGATCGTTTTTTTTTTAAAGCAATTATACATCAGGACCCCTGCCAGAATCCCGACACGTTGTGAGTCATTGTCTGAGTTACGGTCTTTTCATTAGCTCTTTCATTTTCACTAACCCCACAAGACTCCAGCGCTCACGTTTGGGGATACGGAGATGTAAACCACACCGCCATCCGCTCTCAAGGTTGAAGGTGAGCGAATAATAGACCGGGAGGGGAAAGAGAGAGAGACAGAAGGGCGAGAGAGACAGATGGAGGAGTAGATTGGATGTGAAAGGTAGATAGCAATTGCGTGAGCGTATGAGAGCGAAAGAGAGAGAGAACGAGTATATGTGGGTTGGAGAAAGAAGGAAGGACAGGTTTAGAGATTAATCTAACCTATGGCGTAATGAGGCCTCGGTCTGGATGCCTTCCTCCGCAAGGAGAGAGAAAAATCCAGTGTGTTTATGCAAACTCCCATCTAGCATGTCTATTCCATGTCAAAGTGCCATCAGCCAGCTGTACCCCCGCCCTCAAAAATATCAAATAATGAAATAAAGTTTAACGGAGGGAAGCCCTATTAACTGACAGAGTACTTTCTTACCCTGGTGAGAGCAATCTCGTGGGTCGAGTTCTGAAATGACAATGTGCAATGACAATGCTGCCAACTTCCCTGACAAGGGTCTTTTATCAAGCTCTGTGGAAAGCCAGGTCCCAATCATTTCATTCCTGGAGCGGGAAAGAGAGTAAGCAACAGAGAAAGTGTGGATTTGAAATCCAACATGCGCCCACTCAGACTCTACTTACTTCCTGTTGATGTGCATTTCAGTTGAAGTCATGTTCGACAGCGTGTGAATTTCTGGCGGTAATTATCTGTGGAGGCACATCTCATGCAACTTGAATTGTGTCTTAAACATATTTTCAACAAAACACTGAATGATATATTTGCGATGTATATAAATATTCAATAAAGTGATAACATCAGCACTTATGGTTTGTCATTGATCCTAGACAAGACAAATTACACTTAAAAAAATGATACTATTTTTTTTTAAGGTGAGTGGTTGCAAACAATTTATTTTAGCTACATTTAAATGATAAAAAAATGTTGAAAGTTAGTCAACTAAATTTGTTTATTTAAATGTAGCTAAAAAATGAATTGCAACCACAAAAAAAAAAATCAATGAATATTTTTTTTCAGGGTACTGGGGTAACAAATATATGTTAGCTACCTAAAACTAAAATTATATAAACACTTTTTATAATTGAAATAAAACATAAATATTAGATTAAATATGTAACCGCACAAAAAAAAAAAAACATAAATAAATAAATAAACAAAATTAATTAAAAGTACCAAAATCACTAAAACAAACAAAGCCATAAATGAATTAATTACTAACAATAAGAAAAGCACATAACAAAATGACTAAGACTAAAATTAAAATTAATACTGAAAATACAAACATTAAAACATGCTAAATTTACTGCAAAATTGCTATAAATACTATAATAGTATAGGAATAGTACCAAAATAATACTACCAGAGTCACTTTTTGTCCCCGTGGAAGTTTTCACATTGGCACTTGTCTGGGCAACAGTGTTTAAAACATAAATAAACAAACAAAATACTCTGCATATTGTATATTCTGCTTGTTTGACATACAGATGTGAAGCAAAATTTTGGACCAATGAGATTTCTCAGTGCGCTCACCAAAATATTTAGGATGCCGTTCAAAATAATGTATTTGAACTGCATATAAGATTTCCATCCATTTATATATAAACACTTTTTATAATTGAAATAAAACATAAATATTAGATTAAATATGTAACCGCACAAAAAAAACAAAACATAAATAAATAAATAAACAAAATTAATTAAAAGTACCAAAATCACTAAAACAAACAAAGCCATAAATGAATTAATTACTAAAAATAAGAAAAGCACATAACAAAATGACTAAGACTAAAATTAAAATTAATACTGAAAATACAAACATTAAAACATGCTAAATGTACTGCAAAATTGCTATAAATACTATAATAGTATAGGAATAGTACCAAAATAATACTACCAGAGTCACTTTTTGTCCCCGTGGAAGTTTTCACATTGGCACTTGTCTGGGCAACAGTGTTTAAAACATAAATAAATAAACAAAATACTCTGCATATTGTATATTCTGCTTGTTTGACATACAGATGTGAAGCAAAATTTTGGACCAATGAGATTTCTCAGTGCGCTCACCAAAATATTTAGGATGCCGTTCAAAATAATGTATTTGAACTGCATATAAGATTTCCATCCATTTGTTGTAAAAATTGACGCGTTTCAAAAAAGGCAGGGCATAGAGGAGAAACAATAATGTACAGTATGTGAAAAATAATGTGTTTTTTTTACTTTAAACCGCATAAACACATTTCATTACACCAAATACACAAAATTATTTTTAGCAGCATCATATGACCCCTTTAACAAACAATATTCTATTAGTTAATATGGCTGAAAAATTTTATTTATTGATGAATAAAAATAGTCTGCATATTATCTCCTCCCACTGACTTTTTGTGTAGTTGCAAGGAGCAAAAACAAACAAATAATAAACAATGATATAGATCCCACATTTGCATAATTTGATTGGAAATGACACATAATAAAATATAATTTTTCTTGATTTCCTATTTCTTCAAACACCGTGTTTCATCTCAAACATGTCGTATCCATGGGAACCAAGTTCACTTGATGATAAAAACATCATTAGTGTCAAAACTGTTGGTCATGGTGCAAATGACTTCAAAACAACAGACACTTTTGACAGAAACATATAAAATGGTCAATGATTATTTCACTCTTTCTTCAGATCATAAAAGTTATATAAATGTAATATTTGTTTGATGGATTTGGGCAAAACAATAAAATACACATATTAAACTACTTTTGAAAAGCACCAAAAATAAATGATGGACAGTATTCTGTGACCTTCATGCATAAATAGACTAGAAACTACAAGTACATTTCACAAAGAAACAGAATTCAATGTGGACTTTTTAAGACAGAAAAAATGAAAAAGTATTTTCTTGTCAGATGTACTCCAGCAATCTTTTACAGTTTAAAACTAAAAAGTAGAACTCACACAGATAGTCGCTGTAGTTGAAGAAACACCATGCAGTTTGTGTCCCATATGTTCAAGACTACAAACTAAAACCCGTAGCTAGTGATAATTAAAGCAACACCAGTGGGAGTATCCTTCATATATCAAAGTTTGATTAGTGAATTCACAAATCCTCTGCAACTGGGAGAATTTATGTATTTATGGGAACTCAGCCTTGAGCTAAATATAGATTCCCTCATAAATAGCAACTGTCATTTACGCTGTATCAGAGTGAAGACATCCTGTCATTCCACATAAGAATTCCCCAGTCAGTCGGTGAAGGACACCTCGTGTGTGTGTTTAGATCAGCAAATCAGACCCAACGTTACCCTGAATCTGCTCTCTGATTGGCTGCTGCAGCAGAAACGCTTTTTCAGTCTGGAACAGGAGTCATTTTTAGAAAGGACTAAACAGATTCTCTTTCGCAGATCTAACCTGCAAACATGTCACGCAGTCGCAAGGCTCCAAATACCCAGGGCACCTTTGTGCTTCTGTTTAAAGAAAGACTTGAGAGCCTTGTGATGGCATTATAAGTTGTCGCCTAAGGTGTTCCTCGTGTACCTGCTCGGTTTGCCTCCAGCACACACCAGCTGTGCACATTTAGCCTAAAGACAAGCAAACATCATTAGAAACTGTAGTGTGAACTTGTAGTGCGAATCCGAAAATACCACAGACGGGAATCCGTATCTGATGTACAAAAATACATTTATTTGAAACGATTCCAAAATGACAGTAGTTTTCCATAGAAATATCGAAATAAAGATGGAACAATAACCATGAGTCATGCAGCTGTAGATTTTGTGCGACGGGAGGCAAGTATTACAATTATTTGTTCGTCAAAACATTACTGGTTTTCTATCACACGTAAATCGTATGGCGAGTTTCTTTTCCACTAGCTTCATTTAGCTTTAATGTTTATAGTGTCGTTATTGTTACAAAGTCATGATTTATATTACAAAGAGAGTGTCAGCAGAGCAAATAAAACCTGATGGATATCATACAACTCCACTGAACGAGGGAGAGAGGGCTCATTAGCACACAATGGCATTAAATAAAGAAGCTAAAAGAACACAAATAGTCGTTAAACGTCAGCAAGTACTGTTCTACATTAGAAAGAGGTTCTCACTAACCTTAGATAGCAGGTTATAGAACAAGTGCTCGGCTCTCCAGACTAACCAGAACTTTTACACTGAAGGTGAAAATGCTGCATGTGCAACAAAATCACAGCCAATCCGAACATTTTCTTGTTGTAGAGCTCACATTTGGACCAATGAGATTTCTCAGTGCATTCAACAATATATATGTAAGATTTATGTATTTGAATTGGATTGACATTTCCTTTCATTTGGATTACACCGTTTTAACATAAACTAATAAACTTAATGTGATGCATATTTGTCAGTCATACATACGTTTGGTGCATTAAAAAAAATAGTATTAGCTATTTGTATCTATTGCATTTTATTTGAATAATCATATATTTTTTAAATGAATCCATTTTTTATTTTTCAAATCACTTAGAGTCAGCATAAATATGTTCACTGTGAAAACAATAAGATTTATTTTAAAAAGGGTGAGCATAAAATATGACTAGCTGTGGAATAAGCAATATTCAATTATTTAAAATGTAAAAATAATAAAAAAAAACATATTAATGATAAATATATAAACCTGGTTATTGTGTATTTAAAGTACTATTATGTGTATTTATAGTACAATTACAGAAATCCAACCTGTTTCATTTTTCAAAAAAAAAAACAATATTTAAACAAATCAATTATTCTCTATAATTTGCCTAGAATCAGCATAAATCTAGTATTTGATAAAAATATTAAAATGTATTATTCAGTTAAAAAGTACGAACATGGTTAAATATGGCCAGCTGTGGAACAAGCAATTATTTAATTAGTTAAAATGCATGAAACATTGGATTTATTGATGATGAAAATGTACTGTACCGTAAAAAAAAAAAAAGTACAGTCAACTCAAGCTGTATAAGTAATTTAAACTTAAATTACTTATACTAAAAAACTGACTAAAAAAAACAAGAATTGAATCGTGTATAACTTATTTTTAAAAGTCGAAACTTGCTTAAAATAATGTAAAAACACGTTTTCATGATTTGAATTTGCCATTGTTTTTAAGTGTAAACCTGTTTATTGTGTATTTAAAACACATTTAGTTTATTGGTACTATTACACAAACCTGATTTATTTATGTAGACTAATAAATATGTATCATATTAAGTTCATTAGTTTGTTAAAACTGTGTGATACAAATGGTTTCTAAAATTTATAAGAAATGCAAATACATAAATCTTAAATGTAGGCCTTTTTTGAGTGTGGGTGGATCAAAGCCCACAACAAAACATCTTTAAAGAACATCTGAGCTTTATCTCTTGTTGATTTTCTGCTTTGGGCTTTTTTAAGGACACATTGTTAGATGTAGGTGAGTGGGGGACTAAAGATATGAGTAAAAAAAAAATCAATGTCACTATTAGAGTGAGACAACAACTGTGACTAGTAGAGATAAAGCGGGACGCTAAGCTAACTTGCGAGCGTTAATGAGAGCGTGTGCGACAGGATGGTAAAGTAGCAGCTTTCCCCCGTTCCCTCGGCTCAGGGCCTTTGCTAGTATAATTGCATGCTGACTTCAGCACACTGTAGAGCCTCTGAGAAGTCCAGATTAAGAGTAAAACACTGTTTCATGTCACACAGCTTTAGACTGTGCAGACGTCATGCATTAAACCAGTCTCTGTAGCCCATTTTCAGTTCCTTTATGGAGGATAAGCGTATGTGTAAAGCATCTGGAGAGACTATCCTCACGTTTACAAATGCAAAGCTGTTTTCAGCAGCTCTATAGTCGATAAAAAGGGGGGGAAATGGCAAGTTAACTACCCTAAAATGTATGCAAATTTGGCTTAGATCTGTAGACTTGAATATGCACTTACTCTACAGTTTGAAAGGTTGGAGTCAGGAGGATTTTTGTATTGTTTTGTTTTTTGAAAGAAGTCTCTGATGCTCCCCAAATATTATTATATTTTAAAATAAGTTTTATTTTATTTGAAAATATTTAAAAATGTCATTTATTCCTTTGATATGAAAGCTGATTTTTCAGCATCATTACTTCAGTCTTGAGCGTCATATGGCTCTTCAAAAATGATGCTTACTTAACATTTCTTATTATGATAAATGTTAAAAAGAATTGTGCTGCTTAAAATTTTTCTGTGGAAACAGTGATACATTTTCTTTATATATATATATATATATATATATATATATTTATTTATTTTTTGGAACAATGTAAGTCTTTACTGTTACTTTCGATCATAATTTAATGCATGCTTGCTCAATAAAATTGTTAATTTCTTAAAAAAAAAAGAAAATAAATTAAATCGTACTGACCCCAAATATTTGAATAATAGCCCAGTGCACATGGCTTAAACTCTCCTGTGAAATACCTCAAATATTGTGGTGAAACAGAAGTCGGTGTGTCAGATTCTTCTAGAAGATCTAAATTTGAAAGATGAGGTCATATTGGATAGAAATCAGAACATACAATAGTACATGTTAAGTTGTGGTTAGTCTGGCTGGAATATCAGTAAACATTTGTGACTGAGATGATCAAAATAAACAGAATAATATGCGATATCTGTTCCAAAACCTAGTTAGCTGCCTAGGTAGGCAGCATTTTAAGGCATCATAGTGCTCCCAACGCAAAGACTGTCACTTGCTTTGTTTCTAAATGTAACGACTCCCTTATTCCTGGCAGTCACAGTTTCATTATTTACAGTATAATTACATTTAAAATAATAATAATTTCATATTTCTATATTTTAAACCCATTAATGCCCATTTAAAAATCAATCTCATAGCATTATTCATGCAATTCCAATAGCAGTGTAAATGCGTTCATGGAACCTATGAATGGTAAATATACCTATATGCTACAGCTTCTGAAAACAATGTTATGCCACATTGTAGCCTTAAAAATTCAAGTATAATAAATTATATGTTGCATCAAAATATTTCTTTCTAAAGCTGCATTTTTATAATGTCTATTCAACGCTTTTCTCATTTAACACAATAGTGACTTTAAGGCCCGGTTTCACAGACAGGGCTTAGACTAAGCCAGGATTTAGGCCATTGTTCACTTAGGAAATTTAAGTAATTTTTATTAACATGCCTTAGAAAAAACATTACTGGTGTGCGTCTTGAGACAAAACAAAGGCACTGATATATTTTAAAATCAGTCAGTGCAAGTTTCTTTCAGTTAAAACAGCTCAGACTTATACTTTAGTCTGGGACTAGGCTTAAGCCTGGTCTGTGGAACCGGGGGTAAATTATTTTTGGGGAATAAATTCTCAGCCCACATTGATGTTATTATGAATATAAGCGATTCAATTCTTATTTCAATCTAATAATAATAATAATAATTGTGTGCGCTATGCTTTAAAAAAAAAAAACTTATTAGAGTATCACTGTTCACATGAGGAGCACTATTTTATAACACACACAGATGCTGCCTAAGTAGACAGTTTCAAAGCAAAGGTCCTGTTTAAGACAGCTCACTAAGCTTCAAAACAGAGAATTAATGTATGGTGCATGCGTTATTTAAAATGATAGAAATAAAAATACAATGATTTCAACACTTGTTAATACTAGTTTAATACCAGTTAAAAAGAAATACTGAGGTACCTACCCATTTAGATTTTTAGTTTCATAATTTACTTGTTTTAATAATATAACATCTCATTGTTTTGTTTCACACAGCAAAGAAAATATCTTTGAATAGAGCTCTGTGTTCATAAAAACATATATTTTACATGGAAATGATGAAGCACAATGTTTTGGTTTGTAATATGTCACTAATTGAGTAGAACAGGAATTAATTGCTTGTGGAGTTATTTTGGCCAAAGTCACTAATATTCTGATATATTGCTATACATTGACATTCACAATGGAATCTAAGAAACCATCTGCTTAGTATTCATGAATTATATTCATTTTGTGTGACACAGGCAATCAACTCCAATACAAAATGTCTAACCATATACTGAAACACTGCTCTCTATAGGTTCAACTTTAAATCTGAGGTCAAAATCCAAAATGGCAACATTGAAGCATATGCAATACGTCTTAACTCTTTTTTTGTGTGGGTACAATGGATGAATAAAAAAAACTATTTGCAGCACTGGCTTATCTACAGCACATCAATGAATCACTGTTTGGATTCGTAACACCCTCTTTCTGAAATGTATAGCAGACTGTGTCCAGTGAACTTCAGTCTTCACTATTATATTTACAGTATAAATGAAATACACTCACTGTATATACAAAGAAATTAAAACTTATATATTGTACAGTTCAATGGTTTTTTTCAATCCCTGGGAGATGAGAAAAATGTATGCAAAAACTAAAATAAATAAATAAATAAATGGCTGTGTTAACTTTGTGAAACTGTTATAAATTAATTTTCAATTCTAAATGATGAATACACATTATTCAAAAGGCATTCTTATTTGTAAGGCATTCACTTATGAAGCAAAATTATTCTGTAAGCCATTTATCTACAAAAAAAAGTCAAAAGAACAAGCTGAATGTAAAAAAAAACTCATGGAATGCACGCGGACGGTATATATTTGAGGAGCTTACAACAAATTACATTTAGCTGAAGGCATGTTAGAATTAACATTACATTTTATAACATTTTCCAGAAAGATATCAAGCTCTATTGTGTTCGTATATCAAGATATGTATTCCACAAAACATTCTCAGTGTTTGATATTTCATGGATTTTACCTAAGTTCGAGCTCCAAAAAAAAGCTTTACTATAGAGACGTGATTCTTAATAGATACTGTATATTCCCGCTTTATAGAAGTACAAAAAGCTTGCCTTCAAATGGACATTTTATCACAGTGCTTTTGGAAAGGTATCACACTTCATGACTGAAAAATTCACATATTAGGGGCCGTTTACACGACAACGTTTTCAGCCAAAAACGGGAAACTTTTTCTGCGTTGTGCCTGTTCGTTTACACGACAACGGCGTTTTGGGGACTGTAAACGCATATTTTTGAAAACGGGTTTCAAAGTGTTTTTGAAAACGCTGCCGTTATTGTTTCCATGTAAACACCCAAAACGGGAATCTTTGAAAACGGTGACGTCATGCGCATGTGTTAGGTATGTAGACATGCGCAGTACGTGTCGATTTTAAAGGCAAGCGCGAACAAACATACACAACAATGCCGAATATATGGTACTGTTGTTGCTGCTCAAGAGTTAGCTAACGCTACTTCAGCAAAGTGTGGATTTACTTCACCAATATTACAACCAACAGCGGGGACGCATCATATACATCATATAATCGTCACTTCCCTACAGGTACTGTTTACTAACAAGGTGACAGCGCCAACTACTGGCCTGGCATACGTAATACAGTGTTTTTGGCCATTTTCGCGGATATATTTAAATGTGAATCGTTTTGAAAACGTTGTCGTGTATACGTGAAACTTTTTAAAAACGCAAGGGAAAAACGTTTCTGTTTTTGACTACATCGTTGTCGTGTAAACGTAGCCTTAGTCCATATCTCTTTGCCTTTAGACGAAGGCTTGATAAGTGCGATAAATGTGTAATTAAATGTTTTCAACAACCACCAATTTAGAAGATTCCAGAGCAGGACTGCTTACATGAAGAAGGCAAAGCTGTAATATAGAGAGGGATATAAACACTGTTGGCTTTTTTTGCATGCTTCAGCTGCAATTTTGTTCCCTCAGTTTAAGTTATGACAAATATAAAAATGGGATGACCTACTGAAGAGATTAAAAACCTAAAAATGAAGTTAATATAGTCACTAAATGCACTCTTCACAATGTGTGAAAAATCAGTTTGAATAGTTAAACGAACTTGGCATAAATAAGTTCTGACCCAACAAAAATCAGAAGTTTTTTATACTAAAAGACCCCCCCCACACACACAATGTCAAACTGATAAACTGACAAATATAATTAAAAAATGCACCGGGAAAGTGGCTTTCCCCCCAACTTTCCTTTACGCTTACTGTTCTGTAACATTCAGAACAAAATTTTGGAAATTTCAAATGTTGGTAAATAATCCTAATTTCTCAACCGAGCATGTTTTCAGTGACTTGTACAGTAGTTAAATCTATTCTTATTTTCCACACAGATCGTAACAAACAAGACACCCATGCAAATCTGAGCTCCTTAGAAAACTATTAACAATGACAGTGTTTTGAAATTACAAAAAAAGCATAAAGGAAAACTGTCAACCTTTAAAATTGTGATACCTCTGTACACATTATTACAATACGCCTCCGCCTTCTTTCTTGACGTTTTCAGACACTCGTGCAGTTCGGGATCTCCCTTGTGCTTTCACAGGTGTTGATCACACCGCCTACTCGCCGAAAACACAGAAATGACACATTAGCCTTCAAAATAGATTCTGCTTCAACAAACAAAATTGTCTGTATTCATTTTCTTAACACATGTCCCAGGATGATTACTCAGAAGAAAACTTATTTAATAATCTTGCTTTTAATTTAAATAATTTCCTGAAATTACTTTTCTTCAACCCAGACCTACTTTTCAAAATCTCAATGGATAAAATCAAGTCTCAACATGACTTCAAGTTGGATAAATGGTTTGCTTTGAAATGCATAACATTACAGAAGTTAAATGCATAGCGAATGCCATTTTATGTTATCTTAAAATGCTTGATTATACGCTCAACTATATATTACTCAAGTATAAATGAACAAACTAGATGTTTTCAGCATTAGAGTCATTAAATATTTATCCTCATGAATGCAAGCGAAATGAATGTAAAGCAGGCTAGAAACTGAACCATTTCATCCTCCTATTAAACACCCGCAGAAAGAGTGGTGGGATTTATTTTCTGCGTGGCACCGATGTTGCATGTTTATTCATCATAGTTGTTGTTATCACACTGACCCCAATTTGACCCCTTTTATAGTTTAATCAGTGCCCTTTTATAATCACTGTTTAACAGCACCAATTAAATATTAATTTGCAGTTATTAAGCAATTACATGATCACAGACGCATCCACTTGGGAAATAAGGAGACTTGGGCCCACTGTAGATAGTTCTCATTAGCATGCATTATGTGTTCGATTATAAACTTGATTTCAAAGGCTGTTTTTTGGTCTGATGGTTTTCACTGTGTAATTCTAAAAGCTGAATGATTCATATTTTAGTGTAAAACACAAAGCTTGCCACCGCAAGAATAGTTTTATGATAGCACGCAGGTTCGTGACTCAAACAGTCTTGAGGCTGAAAAAGACCAAGGCTGGAAAAAAATAACTTTTCCTATCATGTCATTTCTACTTGAGAACTACTCAGACTTAGAATACTAAAAAAAGACAATTATTCAGAGCTGTATCTGGGAAAAGTTGGTATTATGTTCACTAAGCTCCACCTTCAGCATCTTTTGTCATGTGCAATATCAGACAAGCTTTTGCTCTTTTCTACAGAAACCTTTTTTTTTTTTTTTTTACAGAAATGATAGATTGCATTCTGCGGATAACATATATATTGAAATTAAATCTTAATTTAATTTAATTTAATATCTTAATAAATCTTAATTTAATTATATATATATATATATATATATATATAGTGGTATAAGCATAAAAAATAGCAAATGGGCTTTTCTCTGAAGTTTTATGTTATAAATATTAATTTTTAATTTTCTAAAAATGTCACTCACGTTTGGCACAGGCCTCCAGCTCTTTCTCCATCAGTTCTTTCTGGGTGGAGAACTCATTCAGGGTGATTTTTGGTGTGGCGTCATTCTGGCCCACCGTACTGATCATCTCCTGCTCTTTCTCATGGTTCACCTCTGCGTAGATGTTAATCCAAGGGATTTTTCTGCAGAACAAGTTTTTGTTGGGGGAAGAAAAATAAAAGCATTAAGCATTAACAAATCAATTTTTATTTATTTATATTTTTTAAAAAGGTGTAAATTCTGAGCCACTAGAGACACAAAACGGAATTGCAACGTGTTTGTTTGAATTCAGAAATCTCAAATCAAATTACCAAAGAATGAAATGAAAAAATATGTTTGTTTTGGTGCCTACTTCAGTGGCAAACATGCATGACAACACAAAATGAGGACTGTGCGCATGCAAACTAAAACTGCAATACAACAAGTTGTTAAATACGGTGCGACTGTAATCACAATCCTTTATTGTATTCCTGAAATAATGACAGTGATGATTGCTGAGTATATTTAATAACTTCTGGAGAAGAAGTTGCCCAGGCAATCAGAGGTACTGAGAAGCCGCTTGTCTTGATAACACTGCGGGACAACCTGGAACGAATTATAGAGATGTTTTTGTAATTCCCCCGAAATTTCATGCCATGCTTTTCCAGCACACTAACCACACTGTAATGTGTTTGCTATATTCCAAGCTCACTTTATATTTTTATGAATTAGAATAAGAGTCTTCGCTTTTTTTCTTTCTTTTTCAAATTACTATTAATTTTGTGAGCTAATTGCTTTGTTTTTCCAAGTGTAACATTTCCATAAATACGCTTCCTTTTTAAATTACATGGGGGGGGGGGGGTGGGGGTAATTTTTTC
>NW_015506229.1:110979-121479 GCF_001515645.1 Sinocyclocheilus grahami | reverse complement strand
GGGGGGGAAATTATATCCATTATTAATGATTGTTTCAACGTTTCCATGAGTCTTTTCCATTTGAATTATTTTGAGACCAAATAAATTATTGAAAGCGCTACAAAACAGTTTTCCAGTAGAGGAACCGTGGCTGCAAATTAAACAATTCATTGATATTTCCCTGCACTTTCAGGAAGCAGGAATGTTTTTTTGTTTCCGCCCACGTTTCTATATCCAAACTAATAACTAGATTTTACAACTAGCATGAGCAAAAATAGCACTCTCAAAACATCCCAGATACAAAGGAAAGTCGCTCCCGATTCCATCCCCATCAAATCTTACTTTATATTTCATCTTTATATATAGATAAACAGAAACGAGAACTATGGTGTGCATGAAAAGAATGAGTCCTGGTAAAAAATAATAAGTGATGTAAAATCAGTTTGCATGGATGTACCTCTTAAATTTGTAGATGAGAAATACAGCTAAACCCAAAAACACCACAGACAGAAGCATCAGCATAGCAGAACTGCTGTGTCTCGGGATGGAGTCAACCAGCGGAGCTGTGACAAAGACAAACACAAGTGTTACTCCACACTGACTCTTTTTAATAAGAAAACCAATGTCTTTTATATCTTCATATACACGGCCATTCACGAGTGAATTAAAAAACAACTGATCTTGAATCATTATACAGACCATCTCCTGTGACAATTTCCAAAACCCCCTTCGGCTCTCTCAGAGGGACTTCTGCCAATTGTTGGCATCCCTTCAAAATCGTTCATGGGAGCCTTTCACCCACTGGCTATATATTTCCCCCGTGACTATGTTGTAGGAAGACAGCCCCATGAATCCTCTGACCTTTTCGAAAGAATCCTGAACTCTTTCCAGAACTTTGGCTACAAAAACGGGCCAAGGAGGCGGCCAATGTTTCTCTGTAAAAGTGCATGGGTAATAGCACAGACCGTGAGTCATATATCAGCTATAGAGTTTGCTCACTACTAGTCGATGCTATTATCTCTGCAAGGAATCAGTAACCATTACCAAGTTATTACAGAAAATGTTAAAGAAGCCAAATTATATAAATGTGGCATATGATGGTAAACAAAATGGCTAATACTGAATACAGGATAAATTAGAATGAATTCAGTAAAAGCATACATGACATCTTTTTATGGTATTCTGGTTCCATTTCAAATTATTTATTCATCTGGCCAATGTGTTTATCCCAAAAACAGTATTATCAGTATGTGTGTTCACTTGGCATCAAACAAATGAGTCTTTCCACCACCAATTACACTACTAGTTTAGCTACAGGAATTGATTCCACTTCATTTGGCTTCTTAATGCGTCTTTAGTTCATATAGCAATAGCAAAAACATATATTTTTTTAATTAAATACCTAGTGTTATGAATGTGAACATTTGAGTAAAAATGATCGTGTGAACAACTATGACGATCAGTATTGAGAGTTCAGTGAGAGAATCAAGAATCAATCTGATTCAAAGAGTGAGTTGCTAGATTGACTCAAACTGAAAAATATTGTTTATATATTTAAAAATGTGATTTCTGTGATGGCAAAGCTGACTTTTCAGCATCATCTCTCCAGTCTTCAGCGTTGCATATCGCTAAATCATTCTAATATGCTGATTTGATACTCTTATTAGCAATGTTGAAAACAGTTGCGCTGCTTAATACGTTCTCAGGATTCTTTGATGAATAGAAAGTTATTTATAAATAGACATCTTTTGTAATATTGTAAATATCGTTACTCTCACTTTTGATCAATTTAGCACAGCCTTGCCAGATAAAAGTACTGATTTCTTTAATAAAAGAATCAAGAAAAAAGTGTAGTGTAACTCACAAGTTTAAGACTTGTGATTCTTTCTTCTTTTTAAACCAAATGGTACAAAAAGTAATTCATTCCCAGTGTTTTGCAACCAGATCTGAATATGAACTGGTTCTCGATTCCCAATCAAAACAATAGACCAGAAAGTCTTATTCTTTTCAGTGCTGACTGTTTTTTCTTCTTCAAAAGTGGGGAGATCATGCAAGCCATGATTGCTGGAGAGCAATTATCCAATTATCTTCCATAAGGCTTTCAGCATCACTGGTGGAGCATAAAAGCCCAATCTTTCAACAATTTATAGTGCTGACAAGCTTCTGGTCTCTGGAAAGCAATCAACGTAATTACCCAGGAGAATTGAGGGAACAGTATATAGCACCCAACAGAGGCTAGAGAGGGGGATCAACTG
Organism: Sinocyclocheilus grahami; assembly: GCF_001515645.1. Taxonomy (NCBI): domain Eukaryota; kingdom Metazoa; phylum Chordata; class Actinopteri; order Cypriniformes; family Cyprinidae; genus Sinocyclocheilus; species Sinocyclocheilus grahami. The sequence goes on along the minus strand of NW_015506229.1, from coordinate 119,245 downwards.
AAATACCACTGTGAAATGTAATCAAATATAAGCAGTTGCACACTACAGATGTCAACTAAATCATCAAAATAGCTACATACAGTATGTAGCACAACAGTTTTGTTACCTAAAGTTAATTGCGTGATGTAAACGATGACCTGGGAGCCAGGTTTCAACTCGAACTCCACAGAGATCTGATTTAATGCGTTGACCAAGATTTCTGATATCTAGGAAGAAAACAGCATGCAGAAGAGTTAAATACAGACTTGTCATCTCATTGCCTGAAAAAAATATAATTGGTGCTTGCTCACAAAGATGCTATGTGTTTTGTGCATGTAGCTATGCAGTTAGTAAGGGTATTCTACGGTAGGATAAAATAAAATAAAATAATTATTTAAGGTATCATTCATGTCAATATAGCACAAACTATGCTGCATGTTTGGTAGCATACACTTTCAGAAAAAAAAAGAAGTACAAAAGCTATCACTGGGGCGGTACCTTTTCAAAAGGTACACTTTGTACCTAAAGGAACCATAATGGTAACTTAAAGGTACATATTAGTACCTGCAGTGTACATATAGTACCTAAAAGGTATATAAGTGTACCTTTTGAAAAAAAGGTACGGCCCCAGTGACAGCTTTTGTACCTTTTTATCTGAGAGTTTATGATTGCTCATATGAATCATCCATAAACCATATTCTGCACTCTTGTTTGTATCAAATACGGATCCTACTTTGATATAAGAGTGGAAATTATGCACATTTGAATCTATAATGTCAGACTTTGACAACCCGCAGTGCGACACACATACCCCATCCCTCGTATCAAACAGGACGGGTTCCAGTGAATGCCCAAATTATTTGTTACAGCTCTTTCTGCAGCTTCAATAACAATAAAATTGGCCAAATAGTAAAATGTGCTGTTATTCTTAAGAGTGTAATTTGCCAGTTGTGATTACGCCTGTGAGATATTAAAGAGTAGAGCTTAATTTTGTGAAATGGAAGTGTCAGTAGTGTGGGGTTGTGATAATTTGGGTTGTGGATCAAAGAGTTTAAGGGTTTATTTAAAACCCTAAACAGTTACTACTATTCAACATTTCACCCTCAAAAATGTAAATTCAAAAGCCCCTACTGTAAAAGACTCTTGTTGTGACACGTCCTTGTCAAGTAAGCCTAATTAGACACGCGTCTTTCTGCTAGAGATAATAATGCCTTTAAGGTTAAAGAAAAAAAAGAAAATAGGTAATAGGTAGAAATGTCAAACAATCCCCTTCAGAATATTTTTGACACATCGTCTCTTTTTGCGCTGACAATTACTTTCATTGTAGCCCCGGGTAGAAGCTGCTCTTTTATTCTGATAAAGGTCCATCATTCTCAAGCGCATTTCAACCTTGACCATTAATGAGAAACCATCAAATCTGCATCAGATCTCACCTGCTCCAGATCCTCCTCGGTCCGTTTCCTGCCATCCGACTGGTTCCTGGGAGGCAGCAGGAAGAGTTCGGCCGCAGTCGGAATGCCAGGAAACACGGCCACCAGCAGCTGTTCTTCCGGAATGTCAGCGACCTGGGTGGCGCAGGACAAAACGACACTCATTACATAATGCTCAATAATTTATATGTTACCGTCTCCAGCATTTACGAGGGTTACATTCATTTTAAACGAGGCTGATGGCTTCCAGTAAATTTGATTTGATGTATACAGAATGAAACCCAGCCAAGAAATTATTAGAAGCACACGCGCGAATGCAAATGGTTCAACACACGTTGAATTCCTAAAAACCTCAATCAATATCTTAGTCAGAGATCCACTACAAAGCCCAAAGGTCTAGACATTACGGGCTGCCGCAAAGCCAATAAAGGAAAGCCCACCTTGTATTCTCCCAGAGATACTCACCAAAGGCCATTTCCCTCATAAAGAGGAAATTATCCGACCTCAGGTAAATAATCTTTGTTTTATCTGGTACTACCACGCAGGGCTCGACCGGTCATAAGACAATAGCTCAGGAATAGACAGCCTAAGCATAATTTACAATGAGCAATGCGGCCAGAGCCGAAGCAGTCTTGCGAATCAATACTCTGAGTCTAAGTTTGTACCCACCGCTGCAATATTGGAAAAAGAAAAGCCCTGGAGCTCATTGAAGGATTCAGCCTATGTGCAACTGCTACTGATATTCCTAATGATTAATGCACATCTCCAAACTCCAGCCTTTGTTTCTTTCTTTCTCAACATGCTAGATTCGACACACACTCCGTCTGCTTGCGAATTAAGGTCCAAAAAGGCAATTAGACAGCAAAAGAGAGACATAATGTTGCAATGCTCTTAATTACACCCTGCTAATAGCTTAAGAGTCATAGTTGTAATTAAATCGCTTCTTGTCAAAACATTCCCTTCCCAGACTGAAGAACTATGGAATAACATTAAAAGGCACAGATGCAATAATCCATTATAGCAGAGGACAAAGTTGGTATCAAAGAGGTTGTTTAGACATCTGTTGTGTTTTCTGTCATTGCAGTTCATCTTTCCCTATTTAAGTGCTTGGCTGTGTCTATTATTGACTCTCTGCTAGAATGCAAATTAGCAGATTTACAGGCAAATTTAAACAATTCAACACTTCTAGTATTTTTCATTCAGATGTATAGTGCTATATATTAAAAAAAAAACATTACTGTCATCTTAACAGAGAGCATCCAAGGCATCAATGTCAAAGTCCTTGGGCATTTTTTAAAGCACAACACTCACAGATTAACAATTTACTGAGAATTATTACAAAGCGAGAAATTTGCACAGCATGGGCTGGGTTTTTGCTGGAGAATGTGCCGAAGTGTACTCTGGTCAGGCTGAGAGTCCACATTAGGGTAAATATGTCTGGATGTGGTGCAAATGGAAATGCAGTTGGTCCAGTAACAGGAAAACACATTCACTTATATATATAGACTGGAGGTTTGAAGATGAAAGTGTCATCCTGTTACTGGAGGAACTGAATTTATATTTGCACCAAATCTAGACATATTTACCTAAAATGATATACATATAAATACACACTACCAAAGTTTGTGGTCAGTAAGATTTTTGTTGTTGTTGTTTTCTCTTATGCTCACAAAGGATGCATTTATTTTGTTCAAAATACAGTACAACTAATATTATGAAATTGTATAATTAAATATTTTCAATATTAAAAAAATATATTTTTAAATATTACAAATATTTTAATATTTTATATATTTGCATATTTAAATTATATTTTAGATGATATTTTAGAAATATATTTTAATATATTTTAAAATTCATTTTATTCCTGTGATGACAAAGCTGAATTTTCAGCATCTTTAATTTAGTCTTCAGTGTCACATGATCCTGAAGAAATTATTCAAATAGTGTGATGATTCTTACATTGCTCAGCGACATGTCTTATCATTATCATTGTTGAAAACCACTATGCTGTATATATAGCAACATTTACTTAAAATTGTATTTAGAATAATTTTTTTAACAATGAAAAAGTCTTGTTACTTTTGTTCAATTTAATACATCCTTGCCAAATAAAAGTATTAATTTATTTAAAAAATGTACACTTTTATGATGCCATTAAGCTTCAAAAACAATGCAAAAGCAAAAAAAAAAAAAACATAATAAAAGTGGTCCATACTACTGATATGCCATATTCAAAGTCTTCTGAACTCAAACAATTGCTTTTCATTAGAAATTATGTTGGTATTGGTAACACCCTCCCTCCCCTGAAATGCCGCTATAAAATAATGAGGCTCCATTTTGGCACTTGTGCATATCATTACTCCATAAAATGTTGTGACGTTTAATGGATCATTGATGTCACAGGTACTAAAGGGTATTTGTGCCAACTCCCCCCCATGATATCCTATTCTCTCTATACCACACCCATCAATAAAAATGCCTAAAATAATAAACAAAACTTGGTCCTTCTTTCAGTATCAAAGTGTTTGTGATTCAAGTCCTGTGCTGACTCGGAGGCACCGGCTCTGCCTTTAACCCCTGCTACTGAAACCTTCTATTCTCATCTCCTCAGGCTGTTATACCACTATCGCCCCGGTGCAGAGAACAGACAGCCCCCTCCACTCACCTCTCCTGCCCATTGCCTCAAACAGCCGTCTTAAATGGACCTTGACTTTGATTATGTCTGAGCCTCGCTCTCCCTCTCTTTTTAATACACTGAGCTGTTTATCAGCACCAGTATGGATAAAGTGTATCTGCTACCTCTAGGGCACCACGGGATGTGCTTTAAATGCGAGAGGATAAATGAAAGAAACGGGAAAAAGCGAGTCTCTTTACCATGAGAGCTCAATATTAAGTCATTAGGCTTTGATGCTGATGCTTGATGTTGAAACAAAGAGGGGGAAAAGTTGGAAGAGGACAGTTTTACTTCTGGTGAATTCTGGGTATAGCCAGGGAATCTGAGGCCAGAAAGATAATGAGAGAGAAAGAGCACATGCAGAAGACGGAGGTGCATTTACGAGCAGATGTGAGATCAGTAGCCTCTTTGTGCTCAGCTGGTCTGACTTTGTTCTCAGGCAGATTCTGTTCTGTATGAAGGAGTTTAGATTTAAGTGTGATATTTAGGGATTTCTGTATTTTTGTGTTTTATGTCTGAAACAGAGAGAGAGAGTATATGGCTGGTTTGATGAGCACAGTCTTTCTAATGAAACAGGAAGCTGAAAAATCACTTCAAACCAGACTAAGCTGCTTTTATGATCTTAGCTGGTCTCTAATGGTCCATTTGCTGGTTTTAGATGGGTTTTGGGTACTTTGGGCAATGTGAGCACGGCTGGCTGCACCCCTAAACCAGCTACACTATTGTAAACCATCTCAAGTCTAGCAGACCAGCTTAGGCTGTTTTAAAGGGGTCATATGTTGCTATTTCAATTTTTCCTTTCTCTTTGGAGGGTTGCAAGCTCTTGGTGCATAAAGAAGATCTGTAAAGTTGCAAAGACTAAAGTCTCAAATCCAAAGAGATATTCTTTATAAAATTTAAGAGTCAGCCACGCCTACCTAAAACGGCTCGTTCTAACACGTCCCCACATATGTCTACATCACTATGTGGGAAGATTTGCATAACGCCGCCCAAATGTTCACGCAAAGAAAGAAGGCGTAACTTCTGTGAATGCACTGTGTGATTCATTGTGAAAGTGAAACTACTTTGTTTGGTCTTCCAAAAGAGGACGATATCTGCTTCGTAATGCCTGGAGCTGATCTGTGCTGGTTGCTGAGGAAATACTACAACTTTGAGCTGTGGATCACCGGATCGGCTTTCACCGTGGACGAAGCGGAGTCCAGCCCGGGGTCGTCACATGTGATTGCTGCAAGCCTGCCGGACGCTCCTTCATCGAATGCGCCGCCTCTGCTCACTCAGCCCGAAGGCCGTTCCTCACTTTATCCCCCGGCCTCTGCTCACTCAAGGCCGTGGTTGACGCGGTGTTTTGTTGTGAAAGTGAAACTACTTTGTGTGGCTTTCCAAAAATGGACACGACTAGAAATCAGTGGTTAAGTTGTATTTACAACACTGTTCCAGAACACTTTAACCCAAATATTCAGATGAGTGCAGCACATTTTATGGAGGACCGTTTCCTGATCCTGGGAGAGTAGACTACAATGCCGGCTGTTCTGACTCAAAGACTGTAAGTATGTTTTTTATATTTAATATATTTATATATTTAAAGCAAGTTTTTTGGGCATTGTAGAGTAGGGCTTGTTTGTTATTTCTCCGATCACAAATGCAGACATGGTTTTATGTTTACGCGGCACGATGCAACGCAACACGTAAAAAGACAGTACAAGTCATTATACAGTAATCCATAATTATGTCCCCACTGGATGCAACAAATGCCTCGTTTATAATGGGTTTTCATGTTTTTGAATCATCGCTCCGGCCTGACAGGGCATCATCACAGTATGTGAGGGGCATAACATTTCAGTCACACGCTTGAGGTATTCGGCCAATCATAATGCACTTGACTGGATAGTTGGCCAATCACAGCACACCTCGCTTTTCAGACAGATGAGCTTTGTAAAAATCGACACGTTTCAGAAAGGCGGGGCATAGAGGAGAAACAATAATTTCATTACACCAAATACAAAAAATAATGTTCTTTTTAGCAGCATTAATAGACCCCTTTAAGCATAAAAGGTGCATAAAAAAGAAACAACACGTGTTAAATTTATATACATTAAGTTTTATTTATTTATTTATTTGAAAGAAACATCTACTTTTATTTAGCAAAGATGCATTAAACTGATCAAAAATTATAGTTAAATATTTTCTAATGTTACAAAAAAAAATTGTTTCAAATAATTTTTTTTTTCTGTTTATTTAAGAATTAAGAAAAACATATATAATGGTTTCCACAAAAATATTAAGCAGCACAACTGTTTTCAACATTGATAATAATACAATTTATTGATTGATTGATTGATTGAAATGTATACTGTTATTCAGCAAGGATGCATTAAATGTATCAAAAGTGACAGTAAAAAAAAAATGTATCACAGTTTTCACAAAAACATTAAGCAGCACAACTGTTTTAACATTGATAAATATAAGCTTTTTAGCACTAAATCACCATATTAGACTGATTTCTGAAGGATCATGTGACACTGAAGACTGTTGAAAATTTTGCTTTGCCATCACATTAATGTATATTAAACCTTGTTTTATATATATTATTACTATATTAATACTTACTTCCTTAATGTAAAAAAAATGCAGACTACTCGAGCATAAGAAACCTTTCAAAAGATCTTTCAAAAAATCTTATTGACCCCAAACTTTAGCATAATAGTTCAAACAATTATTGCAATTATTTGGGCATAAACAGATTAAGTTACATCTTAGAATGAAACATTTCTGGCAACTTATCAAGAACAGTTTTATTTCACCTCTGAACATTCCAAACCTGTCCTGCTCTATTATTAAGCTAGCACATATGCATAGCCAATTGAAACCACTGGGATATGATTCTATTTCGATGGACATTTGATATTGAACTGTGACAATCCCAGGGTTGGACTGACTGCTCAGGTACATGTCTATGTGCACTGAGACTGTGTAATGTCAATGTATCGATCAACAGTGGCTTCAGTCTCTCCATCAGCTCTGAACACAACTGAGAACCACTAGTGCCGTTGTCCACACCACACACACACAGGTTTGTTTTTGTGAAAAGTGGGGTCGTCCTAAAAATAATTAGACGAGCGTTTTCTGAATCCAGATCACAGCCTTCACGACGGGGGCCTTCCGTTTTCCCCGATCTCCATGCTGAGGTGTCAAGATCGTGGCAGAAACCGTACTCATCCCGTATTACAGCCCCACAGTCTCTAATTATTCAAAAGAACATCGTGGGGCTGAATGATAAGGGATATGGGGCGATGCCAGTGGTGGAGCAGACACTTGCGAGCTATCTCTTCCCATCCTCCGCATCGTCCCTGAAGGCCCCGAAGCTTCCCAAAAGGCCCGTTAGGCTTACATCGAGTCTGGTTGGGAAAGCTTATACGGCGGTAGGTCCCGCTTCAGGGCACCGAACTGGCTCCTCTAATAATACCAGAGGCCAGCCTCGAGAGGCTGGTTCCCTTAGTAGATTTTCTGGTAGCGTGGAAACTTCTACCAAATATCTCAAAATGGGTCCTGCAGATTGTAGAGAAAAGTTACAGAATTCAGTTCGGTTCTTGTCCACCTTGTTTCAACGGGGTCATCCCCACACTAGTGGGCCCCGAGCAGGCTCTGGTAATGGAACAAGAAGTAGATACTCTCTTGAGGAAGGGGGCAATAGAATGTGTTCCTCCTCTCGAGAGAGCGTCCCGGTTCTACAGCCGTTACTTCATCGTTCCGAAGAAGGATAGGGGGGGTTGCGTCCGATCTTAGATATCCGTCTTCTGAACTGCGCTATCAAACGGCTTCGGTTCAAGATGCTCACTATCAAGCAGATAGTATCTCAGATCCAGTCCGAGGACTGGTTTGTTACGATAGATCTCAAAGACGCTTATTTCCATGTTTCCATCCTCCCTCAACACTGGAAGTTCCTGATGTTTGCTTTCGGGGGCGAAGCATACCAATATCGAGTTCTTCTCTTCGGCCTGTTACTCTCACCTCGCACTTTCACGAAGTGTGTGGATGCTGCTCTGGGGGAATCCGCTTCGCATGATCAAGGTCACGCGGCGATGCTTACGTGCCTTAGACATGAGGAAGAAACATTGGTTCCTGGTTCAAGGCCCGACCTTAGGGGCTCCTTGTCGTCGCGTAACGCTAACGACGGATGCCT
>NW_015506229.1:110652-110916 GCF_001515645.1 Sinocyclocheilus grahami | reverse complement strand
CGCGCCCCTTGTACAAGCTGGCACGCCAGATCCTTCTGTGGGCTCAGGGGAAGCTCCTCTCTCTAAGAGCAGTTTATATCCCTGGGTATCTAAATCAGGGGGCAGATATCTTGTCGAGACAGGGGCTGAGGCCCGGGGGATGGAGGCTCCACCCCGAGGTGGTGGAGCTCATTTGGAGGGAATTTGAACAGGCGGAAGTGGATCTATTTGCGTTGCAGGAAACGACACACTATCCGCTCTGGTTCTCCCTCACGCATCCAGCTC
>NW_015506229.1:108374-109500 GCF_001515645.1 Sinocyclocheilus grahami | reverse complement strand
CTTCGGTTCAAGATGCTCACTATCAAGCAGATAGTATCTCAGATCCAGTCCGAGGACTGGTTTGTTACGATAGATCTCAAAGACGCTTATTTCCATGTTTCCATCCTCCCTCAACACTGGAAGTTCCTGAGGTTTGCTTTCGGGGGCGAAGCATCGAGTTCTCGAGTTCTTCTCTTCGGCCTGTTACTCTCACCTCGCACTTTCACGAAGTGTGTGGATGCTGCTCTGGGGTTCGCATGATGGTTCCTGGTTCAAGCCCCGATGTTAGGGGCTCCTTGTCATCGCATAATGCTAACGACGGATGCCTCTCTAACGGGCTGGGGAGCGGTCATGAGTGGACGCTCTGCCCAGGGTCTGTGGGAAGGCCATCATCTCTTTTGGCACATCAACTGCCGGGAAATGCTGGCCGTGTTTCGAGCTCTGACACACTTCCTTCCAGACCTAAGGGGGCATCATGTGCTTGCCCGCACAGACAACACATCGGTGGTCTCCTACATCAATCGGCAGGGGGGTCTGCGTTCGCGCCCCTTGTACAAGCTGGCACGCCAGATCCTTCTGTGGGCTCAGGGGAAGCTCCTCTCTCTAAGAGCAGTTTATATCCCTGGGTATCTAAATCAGGGGGCAGATATCTTGTCGAGACAGGGGCTGAGGTCCGGCGGATGGAGGCTCCACCCACCCCGAGGTGGTGGAGCTCATTTGGAGGGAATTTGACCAGGCGGAAGTGGATCTATTTGCGTTGCAGGAAACGACACACTATCCGCTCTGGTTTTCCCTCACGCATCCAGCTCCACTGGGGCTTGATGCCATGGTGCAGACGTGGCCGAGGCGTCGTCTGTACGCTTTTCCCCGATCGCTCTGCTCCCGGGAGTTCTGGAGAGGGTCCGTCTGTTGCTAGTAGCCCAATTCTGGCTGGCCCGAGTATGGTTCTCGGACTTGGTGTCCCTCCTCGACAGCTCTCCGCTGGAGATTCCGATCAGGAGGGACCTCCTCTCTCAGGCGGGGGACACCATTCTTCACCCCCGCTCGGAGTTATGGAAGCTGTGGGCATGGCCCCTGAGGGGGCACAGCTCCTAGCATCTGGTCTCTCAACTGAGGTTGTTGAGACTATACTCCAGTCCAGAGCTCC
>NW_015506229.1:101521-107898 GCF_001515645.1 Sinocyclocheilus grahami | reverse complement strand
ACATTTGTGCTGCGGCGGGCTGGTCCTCTCCGCACACTTTTGTCCGTTTTTACAACCTAGACCTGGCATCTACCCCAGGTTCCCAAGTTCTCTCTTCGTGATGTCCTCGCAAGATACACACACAGGCAGGGACTTGGTAGTATGGCGCAGTGGGTATTCTCATTCCCAAAGTGACTCGACGCAGCTCGAGTTCCTGAAGGGGAACGTCTCTAGGTTATGTATGTAACCATGGTTACGAGACGCTGCGTCTCTTTGCCATACTCCCTGCATCCCTGCAGGCGGTACTTCATCGAAGTTGTTTTGCGCTCTGCTGGATGCGCTTTTATACTTTCTGGTGCTTACGTCACCCTGCTCGTGACGTCTCGCTGCTCCATTGGACTGATTTGACACGTGCTTCAGAACGCGGTCACGCAAGGGCATTCCCAAAGCGACTTGACGCAGCATCTCGTTCTCTCGGGGAACCATGGTTACATACGTAACCTAGAGTCGTTTTTCATGTTTTAAGCATACATCAAAGAAAATCAAAGGTCAAAATCAATTTGCAAATGAACTAAGGATAAATGTAATTAAATTTGTTTTGCTATACTGATAAGATAATTATAATTATAGTTAACATATTTAAATATATGGCACTAAAAGTTTTTTTTTCTTGTTATAATAAAATATGGACAAGAAGCAATTTGCCAATGGGTAAGGAAATAAAATGACCTAAAAACTTGTTGCTAGACAGCAATCTAAATAGTATAATGCAATATTTGATTTAAGTAATTATTTCAAATGTATTAATACAAAAATAAATATGTTGTATTGTTATGTCTAATAAATATTTAATGTCCATGCATTTATTTGTTTAAAACCCTGTATTTTCGTTTTTACCTATTGTTCCTGGATTTATTTAATAATTAATTTATTTTTCAGTGAAAAAATATATAGAAGCAAAGTGTAAGAGGCAAGGACAAAGGATAGAATAAAGGCACCGGGAGGTATTTGACCAGGATCTGGAGGAGCTACAGAGATGAGCCAGGAAAAGACAGTGATAGAATAAATTCCCACTCACTTGGAGAACAGCCTTCTTAATTACCCGACCCACATCCTGTCTCCACTCCGGTATGTCCGGGTTGGCCTCGTCCAGATTAGGAGAGAAAGATAAAAGAAGCGATTTGAAGAATTCTGTCACAGAGGAAGAGAGAAGCAGAGACAGACCCTTAATTATTTCTCTCATAAGATGCCCAACACCTTCTATCTGCTGTGATTTGTTCCAGATGATTTAGTCGAGCTGTAGCAGAGTTATCATTACTGACAGGTATGGAAAGGTTAGTGCTGATCACAAAAATGATTACAGTCTATTTGGCAGTTGCCAGAAGGGAGTTTTTATGACTAGCTTGCAGTGTCAAGAGACAATTTCCTGTAATTCTGAACACTCTGAAAGCTGCAATAATACATTTCATCAAGGGTAGGGTTATTTATAGTCAGTGGTCGAATTGTAAAAATATTTTAGGTGGGTCAGTTTCTTTTTCGGCAGGACGGGGTGGGGGGTTTTTTTGTAAAAAAATATTTTTACAATACAAATATTCTTACAGTTGTTCCTGTAGCTAATTTTACATAATGATTACAAAATTTGTGTAATTTTTAAAAAGGTTTTTATTTAATGAAAAGTTTGTCTTATTAAATGAACTATTATTTATACGCTTTTTTCCTTCTGGTGCCTGAAATGGAGGAATTTTTGTCAATATTTTGCTAAATGTGTTTTTGTGCTGGTAGTGCTGACACCTTGGGCTGGTTTAGGCCTGTCGTGGATAAATAATGATGACAATAAAACCGCCAGTAGGTGGCAGCAAGTCCATGTTTTAATAAATTATTAATTGAATCATTCAAATCAAACGATTCGTTCAAAACGGCTGATTCAATTAGAAACGAAATAAGTGAGTCCATCTGAACGGACTGTTGAAACACTGGCTCACTCGATTCAACATCGTTCAAAATCTAATTCATTCAAGGAACGAAACACCGTGTTGTTATGCACTGTTGTATAAAATTAATAGCACATTTGTCCTCGCGCACATATGCTGAAATTCAGAAAAGTGCATTGCTTGTGCAATGAAAATAAAAACGTAAAAACTCATACATGGGTATTTTTTTCTTTCATTGCTTGAATTATAAGGGCATTCATCGCGCAGTGAATGCTTTTGGACTCTCAAGACGTGTTTTTGTTTGGTTTTTGCAAAGTCGGTGACTCGATTATGTCAGCTCTACTGTCGTCTCTCAATCCATCACAGTCACACATACAGCACAATAACATAATGTCGGGGAATGTATTTAAATTATAATCAAGGAAAAATCATACCTTTTCTGTTTTGTTTTTAAAGAACTTCAAAAGTTGCACTTGAACCATTTTGCACGAAAAATTATGAAAACTTGCTTCCGCTTGTGAGCAAGCTTTGTTACAGTACCGAGTTCTGATTGGCCAATTGCCGCTATTTAGTTTGTGAATTATCATAAATAGAGACATTTCATTTTAACATTTCATTTGTTTTACATAATACACATTATTAATCTAAAAAGGATGGTAAGAGGGGATGGTGGTTTTACCAAGGGGATGCTTTTTGTCATTTTTTCAACCAGGGGGATGCCATCCCCCCGCATCCCCCTAAATTCGAGCCTTGTTTATAGTTACATATACAGTAAACTATTGTTACCATAGAGAAAAAAAAAGTAAAGAGGAAAAAGTAACTTGAAACATAGGCCTTTATACCATATGTACGTATGTAGGATAAGAAACCTCACATTCACAATTTGTCTTTACACATCCTTCAAATAACATTAATGTGACTATATTAACTATATTTAATGTCTCATTGAGCACATACTGTTGAATTGTGAACTATGCACTTTTGGAAAAATTATTCACTAGTTTATCAACTTCCTCCATAATAGCAATGTTAAAATGGTCATGAATGTATCACAGGAGAATTGTTTTAGTGTGTCAGAAAATCATCCATATTTCTGCCACGTTACAAATCAAGCATTCTGTGAAATAGAATTATGTTGTCAAAAGTATGGTAATGAAAATGATCTTTCACTTTTCAAGTGATAAATTATTATAATAAACTGGTTGAGGCTAATTTTAGAGATAGACACAATTATCATAAATACAAAACACAAGATTACATTAGAAATAACCCATATTAAAAAGAAATCTATCTATCTATCTATCTATCTATCTATCTATCTATCTATCTATCTATCTATCTATCTATCTATCTATCTATCTATCTATCTATCTATCTATCTACACACACACACACGTGTGTGTGTGTGTGTGTGTGCGCGTGTCAGGTCAAATGATATTTACCTATCTATTAGGATGAGTTGGAAATGGCTTGAACTCTTGCTACTGTAAATGCTCTAAAATTCTCAATGTTTATTTATTTACTTATTTATTTTGTGAGTATTTATCAAGTATGCAAGTTAGTTTATTTTGCTGGTCTTTATTTTTATATTATTATTATTATTATTATTACAATTTTTTGCTGGTCTTTATTTTAATTTTTTTATCTTTTATATATATATTTTAAGGATGCACAAGGTTCACAAAATAATTATTGTAACTTCTTTTATTTTATTTATTTATTTTAATTATTGTCAAATATATATATTGTTTAGGTTGTAAAAACAATCAAAAGTGTGCGGAGAGGACCAAATATACAGTATAATGTTATATAATGGGCTTCTGTATTATATGATTGAAATTCTGTAGTAAAACTAAAAATAAACATGAAAATCATTATAATTGATAACAGCATGATGGACAGTTTCCCAGACATTTTTAATGTGACCTTGCCATAAAAAAAATGCAAAAGTGCAGAACCTGTCATCAGTACTTGTCATATTTGTCTGAATGTGAACACTCACCTTGTATGGCGATGCTTCTGGTGTCCTGTAGTATAGAGTCTCCTGATGAGACCTGAACAGTGACGGTGACCATGCCCTCGGTGCTGAACGTGTGGGAAATACTGCTGTCCAACGTAATGATGGGCTAGCGCCACAAACATAGTGCATACAAAACAATAACAATCCAAATTTAAGCCATAGATGTTTTGGTATTTGTAAGCTCATTGACTTTCTTAAAAAGGAAACTCTATTAAAATGAATGGCTTTATTGATGTTTCAGGGCAAACAAGCATAAACTAAAGAACACATCTAAATATCACAAAAACGACAAGAACAAGAACTACATTATTAACAGTTCATTGCTCCTGTTCTGTTTATCTTCTACCGTAAAATGTCTCGGAGGCCTTCGCCCAACAAAGCGAGGCAGAAAATCTATAATTAGGAGCTGGTTGTACCTCCGTGTTGTTCCCCAGCCACCAGAAATAGGTGAGCGTTCTGAAATGAGAAGGCCAGACCACTGCCGTCAAGTTCACCTCCTTATTCTTAATGACCACATATGGAGCCAGCAGCTGAATATGCTCCACAGGGCCTGAAACACACACACACACACACACACACAGTCAATACAAGAACAGCAAACAGCACAAGGGGTGAGCAAAAGACTAAATATTTCGCAAAAACAACTAGCCAGTGGGATGAATAACTAGTCGACTATTTGGTCTTGTATAATTAGGCTGGTTTCGGCTTCACTTGACCCCGATTGGATGCTGTTCAAACACAGCTAGACGGAAAGCAAGGGAATGGAAACAGAATGTAGAGATCTTGAGACCTGTTTTTAAAAGTTTGAGTATTTTTAACTTGGCACGGCATTTTAAAAATGCAACACTCGCAGTGGGACGTTCGGAATAAATAAATAAATAAAACAGTGCCAGGAAGTCAGTCAACAAGTAACTTTTCCAATAGAGTTTTGATGGGCTAACAGTCTAACACCTAAAGCACAACATGCTAAATGAAGTATTAGACCTAAAAAAGTCAAAACTGGAAAAAAATACAGAAATAATATCAAGCATAGTGTTAGTTCTGGCAGGTCACGTTAGTCAAGCTCGCATCAGCTGACTCTCAGCTGATCCCTATCAAACTATGGGAGTAAGACACCTATCTAAGCATTCATGTATAAGGTCCCTCGCATTGCTCAATAGCTAATTACCCTCCTCCATCCCCAACTCCTCCTCTGTCAGTTGGGATTCAGCCTTCTGATTCTCCTTTGAATCAGACTAATTCTAAAATGTGTACATAAAATTATTGAACTTTAACAATATCTGCAATACATTTATGTTGGTTCTGTTCTGTTTACCCTGGGGTGTTATTGCGGTTATTGCTGCTCTCATCCATGCTAGGCTACATGAATGCGCAGGGAGTTCTTGCCCAGAACAGAACCATACCGCTAATCCAAACTGTATGCTAATTGTCAATCATCTTTGACGATAGTGGTCCTGACAGAAATACTGTAGATAAACTATTTGGACAACTAGACAACCATTGTCTGCACAAATACACAAATAAATACTAATAATAAATATAAATATATATTACTTCTGTCAGCATTTATTCACTCATCTGAGATCTTTACGCAATGTTTACTCCTCCCTGGGTGCAATTCTTTATTTCTTTTTTAAATAGCCTAACCAATGTTTAATGTATTAAATAATTCTGCTTCAGTATTTAATGCACACCAGGAAATAAAATTTGGAGCTAATTGCTCTCATCTGATCAAAAAGTGCCCACCCCCTGTTTGTTTGTGAAAAGTGGAGCTAAAAGCAGTAATTGAGCACCGCAGTATACTACACCTGTGGAGTTGAAGGACACATGCACATTTGGGCAGAGCAACTATGAAAGTCACCTACCTAGAGTAGTGTGCTCAGTTTGTGTTTAAGAGATGCTTATTCAAAGTTTGCTAACCAGTGCCCAGCCACTTTATTGCCTGTGTGGCTACCAAATTTTTTTTTTTACAAAAGATTTATTTAACATAGTAGACAAGACAGCCTCTTAGTATTTGTTGTATAATTTGTGCTATTTTGCCGGCTAAATAGAGTAGGATACTGGTTCATAATTGGGCCAATTAGTGAAATAACACTTTTTATTGCATTTTTGTTTTAATCAGTATTACTCTTGTTTATCTTTTTGTTCCATTTTTGTTCCTTTTTAAAACTATCTAAACATATTTAACAAATATCAACAATAATAATAAAAAAATAAATATTAAAACTTATTTTCAGAGAGAATATGACAAATTAGTCTGTTTTCTTCTACTGTTTTTTTTAATTGGTTTTAATCTCTTTATAAATTGCACTTACAGATAATAATAGTAATGAAACAAAAGGTCACTTAAGTGTACTTAAACAGAGTTTCTTGACTTATTTCATGACGTCTTAACACAAAATGCACTTGGAAAAAAAAAATATTAAATATGATCATATTATATATAT
>NW_015506229.1:98939-100986 GCF_001515645.1 Sinocyclocheilus grahami | reverse complement strand
ATATATATGTGTATATATATATATATGTGTGTGTATATATATATATATATATATATATATATATATATATTAAAAACAATACAATCATATTTGTTTATTTTTATTGCTTGTCAGTGCAGCAGTACACTATAATTACTTCTAAAGACAACATAATTAATTATGAAATTGCATACATTACATGAAATTACGCAAATAGATATACCAAAGTTATTCTTACATAGGTTAAAAAAGCAACATGAAGTTCAGCTAACTGCAATCAATATACATTAATAATAATTTTAATTTAACTGCAATTGACAATTAGATGAAATTAATAAAACCAACTGTCTACATTTTAGTATATCATTTTAAAGCATATTATTTATGCAATGATTACTCTTTTTAAAAGTATGCTAAAGTGTACTTTTTCACAAGGGTATATCTACCAACATTTAGTGAAGTTAAAGCTTGGACTAATTGACTTTGCCAAAGAGAAAAATAAACTTAATTCAAATATATTCTCTGACAAACAAGTCTTATTATCTTAAACATTACTACACACAAATAAATTCATCAAAGCTGTTAAGGTATTTTTACTAAAAGTTAAGACATAAATACTACCATAACATTATAGTATAATGTTTTGGTACCTTTTGGTACCTTAGCAAACTGGAGAATGTTTTATAACACACCTGAAATAACTTCCCAACTTCATCACTAAAAATACACACTGAAGTGGGCGCTCATTTGTGCGTGTGTGTTTGTGTGTGAAACCTACACGTCACATGCAGGTGGAGGGATGACGTGTCGAACCCGAGGCTGTTCTCCGCCAGCGTTGTTACTCTGAAGATGCCTGCGCTGCGGTACACGTGCCGGATGCCCTCCTGGGTCCAGCTCAGGTTGGAGTAGGACACGGCCGTACCGTCCCCAAAGTCCAGCTGAATGTTTGTTCTCATTGAGTCGCCCTAAAAACAACACGCAGAGCCAAGTCTGATTATTACAACAACTCTTTAGCACACTTTCCTTAATCACTGAGTCTGGCAGCTGTGGGTAACGTCACCATTCTGCTCCACAGACACCGGCCCATCTGCTTTCAGACACAAGCAGTGTTTTCAGCCCTGGAGTTCATTCCTGCCATAACTCTGCCTCATATATGAGATGAGGTGTGTGAAACCAGGCACAGGAGCCGCTTATTTGCAGAGAAAACAGTCACTGTGTCAAATGAATGACCTCTCAGCATGGATTTCAGCTTCCTGTGGGAACCCATCATATTACTTTTGATATGTAATATATACTTGATACTCTATATTGTGTTGGTTTGGCTTGCTCAGATATCCTGATGGGTCAATTGCAATCCACCGCAATCATAATTGCTGTTTACCAGATACGATATTGCATAGGGAATATAATCATAAATATGACTCATATGGCTCTGAGCAAGTATTCTGTAAATCTGTATTCTGTCATTTTGTAAGCTAAAAGAACTAAATTATTATTATTATTATTATTTTATTATTCAGTTGAATATGTGGGTGTGATTACATGGAGGAAATCATGAATCCTCCGTAAATTACATTTCTTATTTCTATTTAATCCAATCCAAACAGTAATAACAGTCTGCCATATATAGACTTGCAACTATTGGTATAAATCATACAATATAATTTACATCTAAAATATTCCAATATTATACTTTATTATACAAAGTGTAGACTGTTTAACACTATGGCAAAATAAAATCTGTTTATTGGCTTCATGGTGAAAGTTTTCCTGCACACAGTACATCAGACTACAGAAAACAAAAACGTTTTTTTTTTTTTATTATTATTAATTATTATTAACGGACTTAAAAAACACAAGGCATCTGCACATGCTTAAATCAGATAGTAAGGTTAGGAGAACCTTTTTAACTTTAATTACAGTTATATTAAAATGCTGGTTAAATAAAATCAAAAGCTGTAACATTTCATGATATATTTTTAGGTATATTATGCTATCAGCTAGGTACAAAAAAGACATTACATTAAATATATACTATACTATATTAAATATATACTCATGTATTTAT
>NW_015506229.1:90135-98184 GCF_001515645.1 Sinocyclocheilus grahami | reverse complement strand
CTTTTTTTTTTTTATAATAATTTTTTTTTAAATATATATATATATATATATATATATATATATATATATATATATATATGTGTTAAATTACAAACCAGTGCAAAAACAAATCAATAAATATATGAGTGACTATTACTATAATATTGTTGTACTGCAAACAGTATTATTTAATAATCAATATTGACAGTATTATAAGCACTTAACTAATACTTAATATGTATTATTATCATTATTATTATTATTGTTATTATTATATTTATTTATTTATTACACACAACTGTACAGTTTCAATACTATTATTTATGGCTGTCTTAATTTAATTGGTTTCAAATATTAAATTATGACGCTTCACCATCAAAAAAAAATAGTATTCCCCTCGCCCCGAATCACATTTTAGGTTGGAAAATATTGAAATCATATTCCAATAGTGCATGCCATTCAAGACCCAATAGCAATCCACAGATATCTGGGCTTATAAGCTTATATCTTCTGACACTTGAAGCGCCTCTGGTGCAACGCCTGGAACATCTGCCCCAAAACCACCCATTAGCACAAGTTATAAATATAAAACTGCTAAACCAGCCAGTTAAAAAAAATCAAAAACAGAGAAAAGAAAGAAGAGGATCAGGAAGTTGCGATGAAGTTGAGTCCGTGCCTTGAACCATTCCTTTTATCCACCGTCCTTCAGGCTCTACATCTGGTTATGGGCGCAAGTGAAAGAACGCTAAATCATACGTATACATGTGTGTGCGCAAAATTTCCAAATCCATGCTTACGCTTCCCCAAATCTCCCTCCTTTCTCTCTTTCCGCCGTTAGCACATTGTAGCCTAATGCTATTGGGATATTAATTTGTATATTCCTGTCTGTTTGCTTTTAGGCACTGCTGACTGTGAAAAGCGCCCTGCCTCTGTGCGTTTCTGAGCAAGCATGTGCACCGAGTTGCTTTTAAGATATTTCATGCCACTTTGTGCAGAAAATCACAACTACACTGTGGGAGGAGAAAGGAAAAGATGACTGCCAGGAGAACAGAAAAGATGTGCTGAGCTCACGAGGTTCAGACAAAGTCCTGAACCCCCCACCCCACACACACAGCATTTCTAGGGAACTGTTTCACTACAAGAATGAATGAGTGAATGAATGAATTATTAGCATTTTTATTCAGTTGTCCAGTAAAAATATCAACACATGAATAATACAATATAAATATATTTGAGAAGCAAAATGCTGTTTTAGTAAAACTTTACTACAAAAAAATACTCAAAAGTTTGTGATCAGTGAGATTTTATTTTTCTGAAAATAAATGAATACTTTTATTCAGCAAAGACACATTAAACTGATCAAAAGTGAGAGTAAAGACATATATCACAAGAGATTTCAAATATATTCTGTTCTTTTGAAATATCCATCAAGTAATCTTGAAGAAAAAAACATTATGGCTTACACAAAAATATTAAGCCGCAAGAAATATTTCTTGAGCATATTAAAATGATTTGTGAAGTAATATCATGTGACACTGAAGACAGGATTAATGATGCTGAAAATTCAGCTATGCATAACAGGAATAGATTACATTTTAAAATATATTAAAATAGAAAACATTTATTTTAAATTGTAACTATAACTGTAAATATTTCACAAAATACTGATTTTTTTTGTTTTATTATTAAATAGAGACTATACAATTTTTTTGTTTTTAACTTTATGTTCAGGTTTTATGAAAGATGAAATACAAATACAATGTATTAATATTATTATTATTATTAGACAATTTCTATATATTTTTTAATATTATTTTTTTTTCTTACTCCAATGGCTTTTTATTTTTATTTTAAGCTAAAATTAAGAAACAACATTTAGTAAGGTTTATACTTAAAACAATAAAAACGTGGATGGATGGATGGATGGATAGATATTTAACAATAAACTAAGCTAATCTCTTTCCTCATAAACTGTCTGTGCTTCTATCATTTCCAACCTTGAGCTGCTTTCTCTGTTTAAAAAATAAATCTGCCTGGTTTATTCCTGTCTGTTTGCTTTTAGGCACTGCTGACTGTGAAAAGCGCCCTGCCTCTGTGCGTTTCTGAGCAAGCATGTGCACCGAGTTGCTTTTAAGATATTTCATGCCACTTTGTGCAGAAAATCACAACTACACTGTGGGAGGAGAAAGGAAAAGATGACTGCCAGGAGAACAGAAAAGATGTGCTGAGCTCACGAGGTTCAGACAAAGTCCTGAACCCCCCACCCCACACACACAGCATTTCTAGGGAACTGTTTCACTACAAGAATGAATGAGTGAATGAATGAATTATTAGCATTTTTATTCAGTTGTCCAGTAAAAATATCAACACATGAATAATACAATATAAATATATTTGAGAAGCAAAATGCTGTTTTAGTAAAACTTTACTACAAAAAAATACTCAAAAGTTTGTGATCAGTGAGATTTTATTTTTCTGAAAATAAATGAATACTTTTATTCAGCAAAGACACATTAAACTGATCAAAAGTGAGAGTAAAGACATATATCACAAGAGATTTCAAATATATTCTGTTCTTTTGAAATATCCATCAAGTAATCTTGAAGAAAAAAACATTATGGCTTACACAAAAATATTAAGCCGCAAGAAATATTTCTTGAGCATATTAAAATGATTTGTGAAGTAATATCATGTGACACTGAAGACAGGATTAATGATGCTGAAAATTCAGCTATGCATAACAGGAATAGATTACATTTTAAAATATATTAAAATAGAAAACATTTATTTTAAATTGTAACTATAACTGTAAATATTTCACAAAATACTGATTTTTTTTTTTTTAAATTAAATAGAGACTATACAATTTTTTTGTTTTTAACTTTATGTTCAGGTTTTATGAAAGATGAAATACAAATACAATGTATTAATATTATTATTATTATTAGACAATTTCTATATATTTTTTAATATTATTTTTTTTTCTTACTCCAATGGCTTTTTATTTTTATTTTAAGCTAAAATTAAGAAACAACATTTAGTAAGGTTTATACTTAAAACAATAAAAACGTGGATGGATGGATGGATAGATATTTAACAATAAACTAAGCTAATCTCTTTCCTCATAAACTGTCTGTGCTTCTATCATTTCCAACCTTGAGCTGCTTTCTCTGTTTAAAAAAAAAATAAAAATCTTGTGTTGCACCTTAAAGGCATTAAATATTAAGGTCCATTTGATTTGCCTAAGAAACAGCCAAGGCTCTGACCCTCATGAATATAAATAGATAGAATTCTTAGCCCATCTCACTATCTGCCCCCCCCCTCTCTCTTTCTCTCTTTACTAGCTCTCACTCTCTTAATGAAAAAAAAAAAAAGAAAAAGAAAAAAAAAAGAAATTGTTCACCCCCAAATGAAAATGAACTCACCCCCACGACATTCAAGTAAATGAGTTTGTTTATTTATCAGAACAGATTTGGAGAAATTTAGCATTACATCTCTTGCTCACCAGTGAATCCTCTGCAGTGAATGGGTGCCATCAGAATGAGAGTCCAAACAGCTGATAAAAACATTACAATGATCCACAAGTAATTGACATGACTCCAGTTCATGAATTAACGTCTTGTAAAGTGTAAAGCTGTGTTTATAAGAAACAAATCCATCAACACATTTTTAACTTCAAACCACCGTGTCATTCTAAAATGCGAGTCCTCTATGCATAAAATTGCTTTCTCCATTAAAAAACTATCTCATCTGAATCAGTAGAGAAATATGCATAGACCAATCACCGTTTACAAGCAAAAACAGTCCAAAAACAGTCCTAAACAAACATGCTGGTGAATTTTGACATGAGAGAACAGGGCATGGATTTTTTTTTCACTGTAGGAAGCGTCATTTTTGGCCAGATAAAATGCCTTCGTGATGGATTTCTTTCTTATAAACATGCAGCTTTTCACTTCACAAGACATTAAATTATGGACTGTAGTCATGTCAATTACAAGATAAAATGCCTTCGTGATGGATTTCTTTCTTATAAACATGCAGCTTTTCACTTCACAAGACATTAAATTATGGACTGGAGTCATGTCAATTACATGTGAATTATTGTGATGTTATTATCAGATGTTTGGACTCTCATTCTGACGGCACCCATTCACTGCAGAGGATCCATTGGTGACAAAGTGATCCAAATAAATTCTTCCAAACCTGTTCTGATGAAGAAACAAATTCATCTACATATTGGATGGTCTGAGGGTGAGTACATTTCCAGCAAATTTTCATTTCTGGATGAACTATTCCTTTAAGGTGCTATATCTGACCTGAACCTTAAAATGACTTTTGTTGGTGTATGCTAATATAGTCTGGTTGATTCAAACATATTAATTCATATTTCTGATTTGACTAAAATAAATTAAAAGTTACAACACAAAACACATTTTAGGCTACCAGACAAAACACCTTACAGTGCCCAGAGATCAGTGAAAATATGTGTAGACTTCATAATAAAACGAATTCTGTCAACAAGTAAGAAGCACATACTCTTATACAACTGCAAATCCACTGAATACTTTGTCTATATCAGTGCTTTTCAAATGGTGGTTTGCAACCTAAAATGGACTGCAGATCTGTTCTGATAGGGTTAAGGACAGCAGATAAAAACAATGCTAAATGCAAACGACAAAATGCAACCAAAAATAAAAACATGCCTTGTTAGGAAATCAATATATACATAAAAAAAGTGTATGAAATTATAAGGCAAGGCACTACAGGCAAAAACTTTTTTTTTTTTTTTAAATACATTGGTCAATTTTGATATTTTGAGCTGTTTGGCTTGTTTCAGACTAGTGGACAAACATCCAAATTACACTTTATCTACTTGCGCTTGCAGATTTCAGATACAACACACTTTTTAAAAGGAATTATTTTTGGTTTCCTCAAAATTGTTTTTTTTTTTTTTTTCATTCATGCTCTGAGCAAGAACTCTCCACGTCAGTAGAACTCGCATTCACCAAACTTTATTGCTGTAAAATATTCTGAAGGTTTTTACAGTTGCGGTTTGGTTCACGTATCATTTGCCTGCTTTGCATTTTTTAACAAAATTATATCCCTAAAAACATGCAGAAAATGTATTTAATTTTTTCCCCTGTAGCTGATGACTGTATTTTCTGATTTATTAAGCAATAAAAAAGAGCTATCCAAGATCCTCCCTGTAAAAACCTTAACCTCTAATATGTCAACAAAATGTAACAAGAATTTGTGAACCTGGCTATCCAATGTTAAGATTTCTGTTCTGGGTATTTATGCAAATTAGTTCATATTTAATAAGATAACTAATCATTTGTCTCTACATCATTTGTCACTAATCATCTATTATCTATTACTATAGATTAGTACATACTCACCTTGGATGTTTTGCCTTAAAATGTAAAAAAAAAAAAA
Organism: Sinocyclocheilus grahami; assembly: GCF_001515645.1. Classification (NCBI taxonomy): domain Eukaryota; kingdom Metazoa; phylum Chordata; class Actinopteri; order Cypriniformes; family Cyprinidae; genus Sinocyclocheilus; species Sinocyclocheilus grahami. The sequence goes on along the minus strand of NW_015506229.1, from coordinate 92,769 downwards.
TTCCATATCTTTTGTCGTTAATGTCAAAGTCTTTGTGTCTAATTATAACTTTATTTTGCCCCCCTAAAAAAAAGATACTGTTTCTTCCACTTGATGCCTGATGTTAAATCAGAGTGCAAAAACAGGTGAGAACCACTGCTTTAGCTAACAGACATAATACATTAATCTGGACATCTTGAAATCTGATCATTGATAATCTGCTCACATTGAGTTAGCGCATCAGTTTAATAATTATTACTGTATAATTTAGGTCTTGACTCAATACCAGGCCCATAATTATAGCTTCTGGCCATGCCGCATTTTAAATGATCAGATCCCCGAATCCGATAATTTGACTATGATTTTCCATTAGCTGAGTTCATCGGATTCAGATGACCCTCGTGATGATCTCACCTCTTCTAGCCGCACCAGGAAGGTCACATTGCTGCCCATGTTGGCTGTGAGTTTGTTGTCGTGGGTTGTCAGGACTAAACCTCGCGGGGGGCGGTTCAGACATTGCTGTTTCCTGGCTGTGTACATCTCCTTCACTCCTTTTGTGCAGTTATTCGCAACCACTTTACGATACCTGAAACACACAAAGAAACCAAAAACTAGTTTGAAACATCTTTCTTTTGAGAAACTATTTGATGGCTCAATGACATTCACATTGTGACTTAGTGTCTGGGTCACTGCATTTATCCATTTGAATACAACAAGCCTGATAGATCCATTCTGAGCAGCTCTGTTTTTTTGTTGCTGGATGAATTGGTTTTGGCCACAATTTATGTGACACAATCTCTGAAAATGATAATCGCGTTCGTTCTCTGTCTCTTCCCTTGTCTGTAATTTCGTACTCTTGCTCTGAATGGATATGCTTTCTGAGTGATGTTGGTTTTAAATTAGGTTTAAATGAAGTCTTTCCATTACACAGTGTTATCTGTCCAGCTAGGTCTCTTTGTATGGATTGTCTGTCTAGAAAGTTGTCGTAAAGACGGACGCCACAATCTCCAGACAGTTTAAAACCTGCTCACGTCAATATGGCTTGTGCCTGCTCATCAGCACAGTAAGTTTAAATCATGGCTCACTTAATTAAAAATAACCATTTCCTAACACGAGATTGGTTTAGTGCTAGTCTGATTGAACATGCTTTACAAAAAATGCTCTCCACTTTATCCCAGTGATCACAGGAATAATATATGACTACTGGGGAAATACTGTAAGTTAGCTGTCGTATTGTGGAATATACTGTAAGTTAGCTATTGTTTTCTTATTTATTACTATTTATATACAGTATATACAGTGCCTTGTTCATTTTCACATTTTGTTATGTTGCTGTCTTATGTTAAACTGCTTTAAATTACTTTTTTCCCACATTAATCTACACTCCATACACCATACTGACAAAGCAAAAACAGAATTGTCACAACTTCGTAAATTTATATAAAAAAAGTACTGAAATAAGTACGTTGCATAAGTATACCCTTAACTAAATATTTTGCTGAAGCACCTTTACAGTCTCAATTCTTTTTTGTTTGATGCGACAAGCTTTGATCATCATCATTTGGCAATTATCTGCCATTCTTCTCCTCACCTCTTCACCTCTCAAGCCCTGTCAGGTTGGATGGGAGAAAATGCACATTTTCAAGTTTCTCCAAAATTATTTGATTGGGTTCAAGCTCAGGCTCTGGCTGGGCCACTCACGGACATTCACAGAGTTGTCTATAAGCCACTCTTTCTGTGTGCTTAGGTTCATTGTCCTGTTGGACGGTGAACCTTCTGCCCAGTCTGAGGTTCTGAATGCTCTGGACTGGGTTTTCATTAAGGCTAACTCAATATGTTGATGCATTGAGCTTATCCCTCGGTCCCTGCCACTGAAAAACAGCCCCACAGCATGAGGCTGCTACCAGCACACTTTACTTTTGGGGTGGTACTCTTCAGGTGATGAGCAGAGCAGGTTTCCTTCAAACATGATGCTTGGAAGTGAGGTTCATCAGACCAAAGACTCTTGTTTCTCAGAGTCTGAGGGTCCTTTAGGTGTTTTTATGCAAAATCCAAGTGTGTTTTCATGTGTCTTCACTGAGGAGAAGATTGAGTCTGGCCACTTCGGCATAAAGCCCAGATCGGTGGAGTGTTGCAGTGATAGTTGTCCTTCTCCTTATTTCTCCCATCTGCATATATGATCATGGAGCTCAACTAGAGTGACCATCATGGTCTTGGTCACCACTCTAACCAAGACCCTTTTCCATCAATTGCTCAGTTTGGCCAGGAGGTCAGCTCTAGGAAGAGTCCTGTTTTTTTCAAACTTCTTCCATTAAGGGTAACAGAGATTACATGCTTCTGTGATCCTTCAATGAAGCAATTTGTTTTTCTGAAATCTTCCCCAGATGTGTGGCTTGACAGAGACCTGTTTCTGAGCTCTACAGGCAGTTCTTTTGACCTCAGGGCTTGTTTTTTGTTCTGATATGCATTATCAGCTGTTTGCCACAGGTTAACTTCATTCGAAGTGTAGTAATATCTACAAGCAATATGAATGTTCCTGAGCTAAATTTCAACTGTCCCAGATATGAATACTTATGCAATGGAACCATTTAAGTTTTTTATTTTTAATAAATTTGCAAAGATGTTAAAAACCTGTTTTTTTTTCTTGACAATTAG
>NW_015506229.1:88485-89989 GCF_001515645.1 Sinocyclocheilus grahami | reverse complement strand
TATATATATATATATATATATATATATATATATGAAATGTACAAAAAAAATTATATATTTTATTTTAACATATAATAATAATTAGTAGTATTAGTATAAAAATTGGATTATTATAGTTAACTAAAACTAAAACCATGCATCCATGAAAAGGCAACATTTCTCATTTGCTAGTGTTTTCTTATTTCTTCTTCTTATCATTAAAAATATATGAAATATATAGAAAATTAAATAAATTAATGTTTCTATATTTTTTTCCATGATGTTTATTCAGTTTATATTTATAAACAACATTTTAAAGTTTTTATTTTATTAATATTTTGTATTTTTATTAATAAACAATCTTAAAAATATCAAATGTTTTGTATATAATATATAACATATTTAAAATATTAAATGTTAAATATTAAAATATAGTATGAACATATTTTTCTAAAATGCTAAAAACCATGGTTATTATAGTTAAAACTAAATCCATAAAAATAATAATAAATAACAAAAATCTTTATAAATAAATAATAATAATAATAATAATAAACATTAAAAACTATATAGACATAATAAAAAAAATAACAATAAATATGGCAAAACTAAATTACTAAAACAGATGTAGCCAGCAGTGACCAACTGTCCCCACAAGGAGAGTAAAACACCACCATGATGAAATATGTAGAGTCTGCATATTGTATACAGACAGCTTACCCTGTGCTGTTGAGGTAGTTTTGCCCTTGGCTGCAGCTTCGAGACAATGTGGAAGGGTTGAACCAAAATGCAGGCAAACAGTTTCCATCCCCTCTTCTATCAAAACCATAATCACTACAAAACAAAAAAACAAACAAGAACAAAAATCTCACATAAATAACATTTCTTAATTTTGACTCGTTTGAGATATCAATCCATCCATAAAAACATAAATTCACTCCAGGTATGTTTGAGTAGTTTCATACAAGGTCATCGCAAGTTCAAATCTAATTTGTGACATTTTCTAATGCCGTTCCCTGATGCCTATTCTGTAAAACATTCTCCAAACTACTTGTACATCCTTTCATTCATGCACAGCGGCACATCTTGTATTCAAGCATGTCCCTCTTTTATGCCCTTGAGACAATTGCAGCCATTGAGATATATTAATTCTGGGATGACAAATGTCTTTTCTGCTCTGAGAGCTGCAGGCATCAACGTATGTCCTTAACGTCTTTCAATTCTCTCTTCTCCCAGAAGCCCTGGAACCTGCTGAAGTGAATGTCTGTTCATATATCACCGGTGACTTTGATTTATCAATTAATTACTGATCCATAACAAAACCCAGCAGACAACATGGCCCCTTTTGGCATAACACATTTGGGTTTTTAATTATGAGCAGTTCTAATCCGGCACTCAGATAAGAGTCAAGCTTTAAAAGATAGTTGTGTGCTAGTTCTCAGATGATTCCCATACAAATGTAGTGTTGTTTTAGGTATATATGGGTGATTCTTTAATTAGTAACACTTTCATTACTTTTTTTTTT
>NW_015506229.1:80073-88245 GCF_001515645.1 Sinocyclocheilus grahami | reverse complement strand
TATAAAACCTTTTTTTTTTTTTTTTTTTTTTTTTTTTTAGATTTATTCAGTTGAAGAAAGTTTGCTGCCAACCAGCAGCTAAAGAAGGTATGGCTAGGTATAATTTATGTAAAAATGCTATGGAATATTATGCTTACAAAAAATGTTTACTTAAAGGGATGTGTTAACAATGTGAGTGAGTGCAGGTACAACAGCAGGAGAAATTGCTTGAAGGAGATGAGATGGAATAGGATCAAGCGGACAAGTAGTAGGATGATTGGAAATGATGAGTTTAGAATTACATTTAGTTTAAATACAACAAAAACAAAAGAGGTCCCAAGATTTAACCCTGAGGTACACCACAAGTTAATAGTACCATAGAGGAAGAAAACAATTCCAAGCTCCACCAAAAATCAGAAAGATACCAGAAATGTAAACCATGGTCAATGGTGTCAAAGGTCAAGCTTTTTTACACTGGGTTTTGTATCATTGTAGTTTTATTAATGTATGTGATTTCTTGTTGGTTTTATTATTTGTTGTTTTATTTGTCAGGATTTATGTACAGCACTTGGGTCGGCACTGGCTTGTTTTAATGTGATCTAGAAATAAATTTGCCTTGCCTTAATTTTGAAAACTAAAAAGTATGTCCTTCAGTAAAGAGTTCATGATCATATTTAAAGTGGATCTTGGTATAATGTGTGATGGTGTGAATATTTGATATTGTGAGGTAGTAATGATGTAAAATGGTCATGACATTTCTTACTTTTTTTGGATAAAAAGTTGGACTTGCTAATACAAGTTAACATTCAATTTCCTTTGATCTTACATAAGTAAGAAGAAATGGAGTTTCTGAATTACAGTTTGCAAAACACTGACTGATTTAGTAATGACACCTAATAAAGCTACTCTCAGATCATAATGTATATATCCAAAAAATGAAAGAAACTTCTGATCTTTTAACTATAACTTCTAACAAAGATGTGCTTCTATGTCACTCTCATTTACATCATAATCAAATTGAAACTTAATTGTTCTGTAAAATGTTTGGTGTAATCTAGTATTGGTCAATGGAAGCAGTATAGAAGACAATCCTTTCTTATAAAAATACACATTTTAATATAAATTGAAAAAAAAAGAAAAAAAGAAAAAAAAAATATATATATATATAAATTATGAAGTTCTTATTACAAAAATATTAAAGTAACATTCTTATCATCATATCTATTATTATCTATTATAATTTTTCATTAATATACCCTTAAAGTAGACTAATTACTTGCAAATATGAAATATATACAACATTTAAAAAAAAGTAAAAAAAAAAAATATGAAATATATACAACATAAAAAAAGTTAATTTAACTGAGAAAAATCACCCCTATATTAGTATTTGAACACTACTCTAATTGCACAGCGTAAAATATTCATTTTGTATAATTTTAACAATTGTTTGTTTAAAAATAGGTAAAAACATACACACACAGGCCCGTAGCCAGCTACGAGGTCACAGAGGTTCGGACCTCTGTAATTTTTTTTTTGTTCAAAAATAACATTGAATGAACTGAATGAGTAATTTTCTGTTTACAACTCATATGAATGTTTGCATAACATGTATAATTCAGTTAAGACAGTTTGTAAGAATGTTTAGCGTCCGCGGTATGAAAATGAAAATGAACGAGGCTTGAGAGAGTTGTGACTTGTGAGTGAGGGTGCGAGCGCAGCCTCTGTGTTGCCAGTTCTAGCTATAATAAGCGTGTCTTTTTCACTTAATTTGACACTTTAAAAAGTTAATCAAGTGGGAGGTTTCACATTAGGGTCAGCGATATTTTTATCTTATCTTATTTGCAAAGATTTGAAATAATTTTGGTTTATTTTTTATTTTTATTTTTATTTTTTATTTATTTAGTTTTTATAGCAATATCTGGCAACACTACATCGCCGGCACTTAAACTAATCAAAAACGCCCATTGGATAGGTTACTGCTGACAGGATAGCACATTCGGTAAGGCAAATGCAAAAGAAATAATGATATTATCCATCAGAAATATTATCAACGCTGTCAAAAACAGTAGCATTTAACACTAGTAGTACACAGATCTAGAACAAGTAGGTTACAGAATGAAATTACATTTTCTAAAAACACTAGCCATGAAAAAATCTATGCTATTTAATTTAGTAGGGTATAGAAGTAGTACATTTTCACAAAGTCATGCCAAAAACATTCATAAGAGCACTAGACAAAGTTATCAGCTATATGTGACCATGGACCACAAAACCTGTTGTTTAAAGTCTTAAGTCGCTGGGGAAATTTGTAGCAATAGCCAAAAAAAAACATTGATTGGGTGAAAATGATACATTTTTCTTTTATGCCAAAAATCATTAGGATATTAAGTAAAGATCATGTTCCATGATGATATTTTGTAAATGTTGTACATCAATGGAAAACTTATTTATTCAGCTTTCAGATGATGTATAAATCTCAATTTAAAAAAAAAATACCCTTATGACTGGTGTTGTGATCCAGGGTCACATATAGCAATGAATATTAGCAAAAAATCTATAACAGTAATTTTATCGTTGCATGATTAATAAACAACTGATAAAATTATCCACCCCATAGTAAAATATTAACAAATTTTAATGCAATAAATATGGTATAATTTAACAGTGTTCATCCCTCATTAAGATCACATCTAAAATGATGATCAGCATATAATTAGAATCAGTCTACATTTGAGAGCTTCTTTAATTGGAGTCAGATCAAATTAATAACACAGTCAGTCTAAAGTAAATTAAACTGTTCAACACAATTATTCTAGAATCACGAGAAAAAAATATACCTGCAGGAAATCACTGATGACGCTGTCGGATCAGTGGGTGGATCTTTAGGTGTGTGCTGTTCACTCACCATTCAAAGTCGTGTGCTCTGCAAATGCAGGGTTCTGCAGACAGGATCCTGGAGTTGTCCCATCCAACCACGCAGTAGTTTCCTGGACGACGCTTCATGTAGATCTGCTTTTGACCCATTATGCATGGCTCACCCTAAGAAAACCATATCTAAGTCAGTTGCAACCGATATTGCAATTTAGAAATTGTGTTTTTGCTTGTTTTTCGTTTTACCTGGTTATGCAGGTGCCAGGTTTGGTAGTCTCCCTCTGTGCACCTTCTGGTGAATATGGACTTGTAGTCAATTTTGATAAGCTGCCATTCAGAACGATGACTGAAGTGTCCAAAAAACCTGACAATTGACAAAGACATGTTTCATTCTCATACAGCTCACTCATTTTCAAGTGAAAATTAGCTGGTCCAGACGTGTAAGCGTTGGAATTAATCTTCGCAAAAATGTACATCTCCAGAGGCTGGATTGAGCATTCCTGGGTTACTTCATTAGCTATGTCTGAAATTGCTCCCTGTATCCTATAAATTGTACAATATGGGGTTAGTAGCATTATCTGAATTCAGAGTGAATGATGCCCTATGTAGTTCATTCTTTTCTAAACGAAGTCTGATATAATATACTTTCTTGACTAAACTGGATAACACACACACAAATCATTTTAAATAAGCAAATACTTCTTATGTGATTCTTATTGGCAGTTATTTAATTCCCTTTTTTTAATCATTGTGAACACGGCAAACAAACAGAACACAGATTTATAAAAAAAAGACTATGAAACCACTTCATAAAGTCAAGTGATATTGAGACAGCCAGATAGATTCATAAACACCAGAAGAAAAAAAAACTACAATGTAAAATAAAAATGTGTGAGACTTTACCAAATCTGGTGCTGTTTCTATCTGTGTAGCACCTACTGCTCTGCAGATCCTTATGCAGATCCCTCTGTTATAGTTTATTTTTAACAATAATTTCCTGTTCATTTCAGTCCTATTTCTACAGAGATTTTTTATTTTTTTTCATTTGTGTTCAAAGTAATAATTAAAAAGTAAGATACAACCCTATTAAACTACATACCAGCACTGAGACATAATGAGAAGTGTTATTGGTTCACTGAGACTAACAACATTAGCTCAAGAGTCTGACTAATTAACCTTTCCTCACGAGTGTATCTCTTGAACGAACAGGTTTTTAGAGCTCAGAGGAATCTATTCTTCTGTAATAAATAAGACATAATGAGGACGCACAGGCTGTGTGCGTGTGTGAGAGAAAGAAGGTGGTCAAAAACAAACCTCTATAGACTTACGTCATTATCTGATTTTCTACACCTGCCTCCACCAGAACACCATCCACGAACAGCGGCATGGCTGAGAAACTGTGACGTGTCCACTGACGACCTTCATCAAAGCTGATCCTGCAGAAGACATCGAAATGTTCAAATGTCAATGGATGACAAAACTACAAACAAACAAAAGAATGTTGTGCATGCAGTGCTGTGTAGATTACTGTAAATTGTAGTCTGTTACTGATTCCAGATTACATAACAAAATGCAATTAGTAACGTAATCCATTACATTACACATTTTAGGTAATATAATTTGACTACTTTTTTATTACTTTTAGATTACTTTCAACCTAACTCGTTTATCACATTGATTTAAATAGGATAATCTTGTATCGTATTACCAGATTACACGTAATCAGTTACTACCCAGTTTGGAAGTGTAAGTGAATGATAACAGAATTTCCATTTATAGCTGAACTATACTTTGAATAATCTATCTTAGAGGGAATAAGATATAAACAAAAAGTAGAGATACATAAAACCCAGTAAAAGTACAATAAAGATAAAAAAACAAAACAAAGCAGAGGTCGAAGAAAACCAGACGCGACATGAAAACATACAGAAACGTCTACAAATGTGGGAGGGAACAGAAGCAAGTAAAAGCTGGAGAAAACTTTCTTCCTTCAAGTCTGATCATGATACTTTCTGACAGCTTATCAACATCATTTCACAGGTGCAAACAGTATGCTAGCATGTGTGACAAGGTTGCAACAATGCACAATGGCACTGCTTCCAAGTTGTCTCCGGTCTGCTAAAAGCAACAGTCGGAGTTAGTGTTGACATGTATCCATTAAGAGAACATAAAGTCAAGGCTGTTATTTGAAGTCATACTTGCAGGAAATGACACGACTGACCTCCACAGTTGTGACTCCACTTACTTTTCACTTGAGTTGTTTAAGAGAACTAAAAAAATTAAGGTGCCACACTTCAGTGGGCCTAAAACTAAAGCCAAATGCTTCGAGTGATAAGAAAGAAAAGATTTGAGACTCTGGAGTATTAAACATCACTAAAGCAAAACCAGGGAGGGCCAATTTAAAGAAGGAACCAATGTGTGAACTCGGGGGGGATAAGTGGGAAGCTTTAATATGGAACACTTCCCATGGTGCGCCACGTAAAAACTGATTCCAATCTGTTATTTGGCAGCCTTTGTGTCCTTGCCATTTCATTTTTGTTTGTGTGGGGAACATGTTCAATCTACACAAACCCAACGATTGATTTTTTTCCCTCAATGATCTTAATAGCACAGAACCGACCCTGTCAGACAGATGGAGTGCCGACCGAAGTAACTGAAGCGGGAATTTCACCAAACCAGCATGAATAAACCTGGCAGAAGCAAGCTTATTTTCACCTACCAAAGATGTCTAGTAGGCACAGTGGGCTGCTTCACGGCAACCAAAGCTCCACCTTTGTCCAAAAACCACACGTTGTGTTCTTCCTCAAAAATCTGCATCATGGGAAGAACAACATGGGGTTATTTTCATTTTATTGCACAAATAGGCTCAAAAAGGCACTTTTGCGTGGACATTTGTGTACTTTTCTCACAGTCATACAGTAGTTTTTTTCTAGCTTTTGTACTCTGATTTAACCTTTTCGGTTTTGCAAGAGAGTTCTACAGAGATGACGTATTTGTGATGGACAAAACCCAGCAAAAGTTAACATTTAAGCACTTCCGGTTCCATTGTTCTGAATTACATGGCTTTTTTTGTTTAATGCCTGAAACATAAGGTTTGTGGTTAATACAAGCTCAAGATTAGGGCTGTCAGTAATGATTATTCTGGTAATCGAGTAATCGGTCGATTATTCTGACCATTAATTGAGTAATCGGATAATTATAGTTTTTTTTTTTTGTGGTAATAAAAATAGACCTAAGAGAACAATAGTCTTTAGAATGACATAAAATACATAATTTATTATAAACAATAGAGCTAATGTACATTACGCATTATAAAGCCTGCAGAGGGTGCCAGCAGCCTGACAATTGTTTTTACACTGTACTGTGCAATCTAATTCTTAATATTTACTAAATAACTTTTCATTCAAATATCCATTTAATCTTGAATATGTGGCTCTTTCTTTATAACAGAAATACTACAGCCACTGTAATTTCTTGAATATGTGGACATCAAAACATGTCAACTCGTTTTGCGAGGGTTTAAACTTTTATTTTGAAATCATAATGAACAGTTAGCATATTGAGAAAGATATTGATGTGTTCTTCTGTGTTTGCGTAGGTTTATAAATGATTTACCTTACAAATCTGATGACATGGCGCACGTTGCGTTCCCAGATGAATGGTATAAAAAAACGCAAAATCACAACAATATGCAGAGATGGAGTTTGAGATGGTCCACACATGTAAATGATAACAGTTTGTGTGGAGCAGCATTTACTATGAATGGAGCCGCTCTGAAACGCACATACGTAACCTACACGCATGTAAATAATTAAAGCTCATACATTAAACCTGCATCGCATATATTTATTTAATTGAATCGTAACATTTGTGAATTCACAATAGCGTTATGCTTTATTACGATTTTTAATTTTTAAATGGGTTTAATATATCATGCAGCCTTGAAAAAGGGTCTAATAATGCATTTCATGGATTCTCATCCATTGAATGCGCCACTTCCGGTATTTTGATGGTTACTCGTCACGAGTGTATCACAATTAAAAACCCTCTGTGAGTTTACTTGAAAAAATGCTTTTGCTATCAAGTGGCTAAATGGGAAGTATGAACCAGTGTGAACCAGCCATACCTGTCTCCAGTTATTGCCTGCATCTGATGAAATGAACATCGCCACATTATTGTAAGACAGCTCAGAGCCAATATTTCCTGGGAAATGAACCAAATCCCAAAAATAATTGTGTTAAATAATGAAACAACATCGAACACCAGCATAGCACATTCAAAATTCATAAATCAACAAATGTGTATTTGTACTTGAATAAGCAGCTTTTGTAATTGAGGTCAGACAGCATGGTTCAATATTTGCTCAATCCATGCTCATACAAACTCAATATACTCATGCATACATACACACAAACATGCATACAAACAAACTCAGTTCTGACTGGCATGTTCATGAGCCCACAATCCTGACACACAATCATATTGGACAACAAATGGTTGCTTCCAAACAGCAATGAGGTTAAATGGAGGTTTTGAGAAGAAAAAAATCTTGATGTCTCACACTGTGCTCAGAATTACCAAGACACAAAAGTCTGAAATTAAAAATCAAGTGCCACAGTATGAACTGAAACACTTCTTATCAAATGTCTCATCCAAGACCAAATGGTTTGAGCTATGCTACCAATACTCATTTTATATCTCATACTTTTACACTGTCATCAATTGTCTCATTTTGTGCATTTTAGATCAACGTTACTTAAATGAAGTATTAAAAAGAAACGTCTGAGCAAGATTTTTTTCCCCATGACTCTGAATTAGAGAAGAGAGAACACGATAAAGATAAGGTGAGTGTCACAACTTCTACTCTTGTGTATTGTAGTTGTGTTGTTGTACGCCCTACACACACACACATCATGACTAGCATAAACCCTCCCGCAGTCTCTTCCGCTGTGTGCTGTTGCCCTGTTCTAAGACTGCCACAAAGAACTGAGGGGAAGTGATTGTACGTCCTTGAGTTGCCTGTGAGAAATGAGTTTGTTTCCTTCAAGTGACAACTTTAACAGCAAACCCACTGGGAATGTAAAATGAGAGAGCTATTCATGTTTAAAGAACATCTGTATATTTAAAACGAGGGGCTATTTCAAACTGATAAGATGACAAATATTTGACACCTGACTACTCATTAAAGTACAGAACAAGTGTATAGTTAAAATGAGTATCGACACTGATATATATACATATATACATATATACATATATATATATATATATATATATATATATATATATATATATATATATATATATATATATATATTA
>NW_015506229.1:77979-80063 GCF_001515645.1 Sinocyclocheilus grahami | reverse complement strand
TATATATATATATCATTTTAACACTTGGTTTGCCTGCTTGGTCCAAAAGTAGACTGAAGATGTGAAGACAAGGGCTTTAATAAACATAAACTACAATTTGTTTTAGGTTTTTGAAAGTTTATATAAAGGCACTTGGTGTATTTTTCTTTTTTTCTATATTAATTGTACAAATATGTGGTCTATATTCATGAATACGGTGTTTATTCTTTTACATTATCCACCCATAAAGAGGGGCCTATTAGGTGGAGCACACTGTCACAAGGCCACATTAGAACTTGAAACCCCCTTTAAAATATAAATATAAATATAAAAAATTAAATAAAATAAAAATACAAGATATACTACTGTTCAAAAGTTTGGGGTCTTTTTTACCAAACTGACCATGAAAGGTCAAAGATGCAAATTATAGACCTACATTAGAGATGATTAGAGTTCACCCAAAAATTACAATTATGTTATCATTTACTCAGCCTCATGTCAGTCCAAACATGAATTTTTTTCTTCAGAACAAAAGTAGTCTTTTTGAAGTATGTTGGTAACCAAAACATTTTATTCACCATTGACTTCCACATTTCTTAAAATGCCTATTTCATGTTCCAGAGACGACAGAAAGTCACTTCCCTTTCATGGGAACTTCGAACTGCGTCCTCTAGGGGTCGCTATGGGGAACGCCTCATCATGACCCGTGTCTGAAGCATACATTGAAAAAACACCAACTCGTTGGCCGGCAACAGCCATGATGTCACTACCGGCGCGACTATAGTATAAATAGGCGCCGGGAGCACACATCATTCTCTTCTTCGTCTTCATTGACTGTTTTGTTTGAAGCGTGCATTTCTGTGGTAAGAGCGATCTCTATTCATCTCATTATGGCGAGCACTAGCAAAGTGTTTAAGGATGTGTGCATCCGTGTTGACGTTGTTTAACATCTGATGACACACACGATCTATGCGTTATTTGTTTGGGCGAAGAGCACGCATGCGATGCCTCCGAGGGGGCAATCGGTGTGCACTGTGAGCGTTTTTTCCAAGGGAAAAAGCTCCGCTCTCATTTGTCTCTCTTTTTGAGAAAAAAAGGGCAGCTGTCTGCTTCCCGCGATTCAGGATTTGCCACTGCTGAGGCATGGAAGGGAATGAGCTCGTGGGGATCGCAGGTGGATCTGGACGATGAGTTTGAAGAGGGGTTTTCCCTTTCGCGATCGTCGGCTGTGCAGAGTGAGCCGCTGGAGGATGATGTTATTTCATTAAAATTGTCTGATTCAGGGGCCAGTGATCTGCTGGGATCAGCCCAGCTAAAGCAGGAAATGTCTGAAGAGTGCAAAGAAGCTGAGGCTGAGCCTTCCCAATTCTCCTGCCCTGCTTATGATGAGCTTTTGGAAATTATGGATCGCGCCACTGCGAGGCTTTACTTGCTGTGAAGCGGGTGAAGAAAGTGACGTCACGAAGTATCTCGATGAACGTTATTTTTCTGGCCATAACCCTCCAGCTCAAGTGAGCCTTCCTTTCTTCCTGTTTTTCATATAAAGATTGAGAAGGAATGGAAGAGGCCGTTAAGGCTCCCCTCCTTGACATCTCGCTCGGATGCCAGGGCATACGCAGCACCAGCAGGTCGGGTTGTCGCTTCATTGCACACGATGGTGATGCTCCAAGCATATCAGGCTGACCTGCTGAAATACCGGGATAGCGGCCTTCACGAAGTTCGGGTCTGAGCCCGAACAAACCCAGGGGTCCTAGCCCGTCTCGGTTTGAGGATCAGAGATTGGCTCAGAAGGCTAGTGTTGCGGCTTGTGCTCCTCCCCCGCCCGCGGGTAGGGGTAGGAAGAATCGTGGGTCAAAGGAAGGTAAGTAAAAGACCTAAGGGATGTGATCCAGACAGGGCGTCAGCGCTTTTGTCTGGATCAGAGTGATGTACTCATTTCCTTCGGGGGTCTTACATCTGCCCTTATCTTCACCTTCCTAATTCCCCTGTAAGGTGGGAAATGTTCCTGCATTATAGTCTCCTATGCTGGACCTATTAGGTTTGGTTGGTTCTATGGCTTCATACTGACCATCTTACTGATGGTCCGGTCTAGAGGCTTCTTCGGA
>NW_015506229.1:71037-75765 GCF_001515645.1 Sinocyclocheilus grahami | reverse complement strand
GAGTAGGGAACGAGACACTGCGTCCTCTAGGTTTCTTGCAATGCTGCGGACGCAAGCTTCAGACGAAGAAGTGAATGATGTGTGCTCCCGGCGCCTATTTATACTATAGTCGCGCCGGTAGTGACGTCATGGCTGTCGCTGGCCAACAAGTTGGTGTTTTTTCAATGTATGCTTCAGACACGGGTCACAACGAGGCGTTCCCCATAGTGACCCCTAGAGGACGCAGTGTCTCGTTCCCTACTCAGGAAACCATGGTTACATAAGTAACCTGAGACGATTTGTTTAAGACGACATGAGGTTAAGCAAATAATTTTCATTGTCAGGTGAACTATGCATTTAAAAGTTGTGATTTAGGTGATGTGATGATTTGCTCATAAACAAGCTGAGTCGTACTCCAAATTACATTTTCAATTGGAGCCAAAATCCACTTTCACACCAACTAAATGGACCAAACACTGACTGCAAACAAACGTGAGGGTCTGCAGCAAAAGCTCTGGCATAAAAGCATCCTTAGTGACCAGCCTGACGTAACAAGCATTGTTTAAGCTTCTTACAAACACGCCAACACACCCAACAGCAGCTGAACATGACAGTCCCCCACATGCCGCTCGTGTTTTCATTTACCTGTAGCCACGATGACTCCCGGTGCCAAGCTCTTGGTGGAGATGGAGCCTGAGAGGTACGGGTTCTCTGACATCTGCAGTTGTAGGTGCAGCGAGCAAAACGGCTGAGCAGAGAGAAAGTGACACATCCTCCATTAGCCACAACAAAGCTATTATGTAGCCGTCAATCAAAAGGAGCCAACGTGATCCCGCAGGCATGAGAAAGTCTAAGACAATAAGCGCACGAGTGCTGCTGCGTTGGCTATAACGCAGGCGACTTTATGCTTAATATTACACAATTCATAATACAGAAACAACTCCCATAATTCATTGTCATGACCCTGGAGAAACATGGATAACGCTGGGTGATCTATTGCATACCGGATACCGTTAATTTTGCCGTCGGAGATCTGCGTGTAAACAAAACAACACAGTTCAGGTAAATCAAGATGATAAATCTACAAAGCAAACTCAGCCAATCAAGGTAAAGGACGATATCAAGGCAACACAAACAGAATTTAGGAAATTATAGCTGTTGTGGGAATAATTCTGTGTTCCGTTTAAATTCAGATGTAGAATGTTCCAACCTGATGTGACTTATTTAAGACCATAAAGGCCAGACGATACAAAACAAAATGCCAAATAGCAATCTTCGCTTAACAGGTGTTCAACTATGAACAAAGAAGTTATCTGGCAACCAAATTACAGAGAATAAACATTCCTGTGCAATGTTAACATGTTCTATAGGTGCATAATTATCAACATACAGGATCACACCTGTCTCAGCTAACATTTGCAAAAAAAAATTTATCACATAATGTAAGAACTATGACTCGTTGATGTATGTTGTTTGCTTATGATGTTTTGTACATCTCCCTGGGTGCTGAAAAGGTACACACTGACTTGAGGGATGAATTTCTGTTTCCAAGTTTCCAATTTTATGTGGGATTCTATTACACTTTTCAAAGTAGGAAGTTGATTTCCCGGATTGGAAAGCAGCATAACACTATGGTGTGACGTGACTCGTCAAAACTAAATCGTGCTCATTATGATCAGCTGTCTGCACTGGAAGCAGCCGATGGCACGTCGCGGAAGCTCTATTTCGGTTTTTATCACATGGTACACTCACTTAATAGTAATAGCAATTGTTCACTCAAAAATGAAAATTTTGTGGAAGTTTATAATAAAATAAAAAACTGTCGAATAAGCTTTATTTTAAGGTGTCTTTGTTACAGTGTAATTATACATTTAAGTACTGAGTAATATTAATTAACTACATGTACTTACTTTATGGTTAGGCTTAGAATTAGGGTTTGGCTTAGGGTTACTTGCATGTAATTATGCATAATTTATTGTTATTATTATAGTAAGTACATGTAACGTGTAACAAAGACACCTTAAAATAAAGTGTTACCAAATTGTCTACTTTATTTTTCTTGTCAGAATCAGAAATGAACCAAATTAGATATTTATTGTGTTTTGATTTAAAAGAAACCCTATACTGTCAGGCTAATTCTTTTGTTTCTGTAATGTATGTGCAGTTGTAGTTACACTACCATTCAAAATGGGGCCAACTTGCTTGCTTACTTGTTTATATTTATTTATTTTAGTGCTGTCAAACGATTGATCGCGATTAATCGCATCCAAAATAAAAGTTTTTGTTTACATAATATATGTGTGTGTGCTTATTATGTATATATAAATACACACACATGTATGTATATATTTCAGAAAAATATGTAATGTTTATATATTAAATATATTTATATATAATATAAATTATATGAATATAAACATATACATGTAAATGCATGTAAATATTTTCAAAATATATACTGTATGTGTGTGTATTTATACATACATAATAAATATACACAGTACACACACATATATTATGTAAACATAATAGTGGTTGTGATTAATCGTGATTAATCGTTTGACAGCACTTATTTTTTTATTATCAAATAATTGTGAAAAGAAAACTAAATAATATTAAAAATATTATGCTTTATTTTATGTAACTATTTTCATCATTGATAATAAGTGTTTCATGAGATGCAAATCAGCATATGATTTCTGAAGGATCATGTGACACTGAAGACTGAAGTAATTCAGCTTTGCATCACAGGAATAAATTATATTACTTTACATTACATTACATTATATTATATATCCTTGGTGACCTTAAGAGACTTTTAAAATATTTAACAAATTCTGAACCAAACTTTTGAATGGTAGTGTATATGAGAAATATACTGTATAATAATATTAACACAGAGTCAAATTTACACCATTTCCAAATGAAGTAGGATTTGATTTAATTTTACTGTTGCTGAATTGTAGCCTCAATCTTCCAGCTGATTAGTCTGTGTTAGTAAATACTCAGAAATAAAATGTAGCTTCGATGCTTACAAATGTAGACAGCCTCCAGCCATGACTTGTAGAAGTATGTGTCTGGTTTTGTAATAAAGGGTAGGTGTGATGTTTTATTACTGAGTGCAATAGTGGGTATCATGTACTCATTTATCCAACATTAGAAAGATAACAACTTGAAAAGCTCAAATTAATAACAATAACATATTGTATCGACTGCGGTTTCCACCAAAAAAGGGACAAATAATGCAATGTAATCATGTATGGAGTGCCCTCTGTCGAGACCGCTACCCTTACCATGAATGCTAATTGCTTTTTACAGTCATTACCGGCAAAAGACAGGGATCTGACCTTAAAGCAGAGAAGCAACTCTACTGGGACCTCCAACATAACAAAACCAGAATTATATCTGCTCTCCATGCACCACAAATTGTCCTTTTCATCCCCTCAATAGGTGGCTTGACATTACTACATGGACGGCAAAGGCAACAGGATTTCGCGTCGGTAATCATAAGGATTATAGGAGGCTAATGAGAGTGTCAAAGCAGAGGACTATTACAGCCTCTTCAGTCTGTCTGTGTGTGTTTCTTTGGCCTTGATGTATTTCTTTTGCCTCTAAACATGATATGGCTGCTAAATATTAATGATTCTCTGTGCATATCAATAACCTGAAACTATTTCCCATTTACAAACAATAAAAATGTAGTAGATCTAATATCTTTTCTGATTATGCATTAAAGAGTCTGTTGCCTTTAATCAAATCTGTTGGAGAAAGAATATTACGTTGAAAGAATTAGACAGTTAAGCTAGCCACATGCTAACAAAATAAATATTTCCAAAATTGCCTAGAACATTTGGTCTAGATTTATTTTGTATTCCCATAAATAACAAACTGACCCATAAATCAAATCAAATCACCAGAGTAATGTTTATTAGTGAGTGAACTACTCCTTTAACTTACAAAAACTACAAATACTTACAATTTTATTTTATTTTATTATAACATAATGCTTGTAAGTGAGTGAACTATTCCTTTATTTATAAAACAACAAACAACCAAATGAAATAAATAAATAAAACAATACAATAAAATTATTTTATTATTTTTTTTAAGTATTTAGTAATGTTAAGAAGAAAAACAAACAGACCAACTTAAAGGAATAGTTCACTTACTAATAAAACTTGGCATTCAATAAAATAACTGTATATTTTTCAGTAATGACTGACATGAGTAACAATTAACCACGTTAAAGGAACAGTTAAATCACTAATAAAAATTGTTGTAAAATAAAAATAAAATAATACATTACAAATAAAAAACATTAAAATAAAAAATAATTATGAATAACAAACTGACCAAGTTAAAAACAAAAACAAAGTATAATTCACTGACTAATAAAAAGAAAGAAACAAAACAAAATAACATAACATAATTGTAGGTATTTTAGTAATGATTAACATAAATAAACTGACCGAGTTAAAGGAACAGTTCAATTACTAATAATAATTTAAAAAAAATTTGTTATAAAATAAAATACAACAATTGTATATATTTTAGTTATGATTAACGTGAATATCAAACTGACCAAGGTAAAGGAATAGTTCACTCACTCACCAAACCACTCACCAATTAAAAAAACACAAAACAAAAACAAAACATATATATAACCTAACCTATATATACACACACACACACACACACACACACACACACACACACACACACACACATATATATATATATATATATATA
>NW_015506229.1:69302-70941 GCF_001515645.1 Sinocyclocheilus grahami | reverse complement strand
GTATATATGTGGGTGTGTGTTAGAATAAAATAAAATTAAATATAAATATTTTTTATATTAATGATTAATATGAATAACAAACTGGCCAAGTTGCAGGAATAGGAATAGTTCACTCACTAACATACATTTCGTAAGTAAATAAATAAATAAATAATCCAAACAAACAATCAATCCAACTCAGGCCTTTCTTACCAGCACACAATGAATGGGATTTCCTGCCAAGTCAGTAGCGGGCGCCTGCAAAAGCCTCCAGTCTTGGCCCTTGTTGTAAGTAATGTACGTCTTCACCTGGTTCTCCACCTTCCTATTAGCGATGAGCATACCTTCAATCCCTGCTACCTGGGAACATGGGGGAAGAAATACGATACAAATATGAACATGAACATCTACATTCATCGTTACAGTGCTTCGGACTGTCATCTAATAAAGTCTCTTAATTACACAGACACTAGCGCCCACTATATGATAGCCCAAGCTCACTGACATGGTGTTACTCTAGCGGACATCCTCGGCTTAAAACAAGCCCAAACTTAGCAATATTGAATGGTGACAGTGGTGCTAGCGACCTGTTTTAAATCGCGTCCTGCTAGCGAAGCATGCTCTAAGGCAGGGTCCGAGTCTGTAAGTGGCACTAATAGGGACTGCATTTGACAGTGTCACAGTGACGGAGCCGCATTGGATGGACACGGCTAATGAGGTCCCCTCCTCTGCTGGCCAGACGTGTCAGTCACAGCGGTAATTATTTATTATCCTTTAGCTTCCATCTCTCGGTTCCAATGTTCTCCCGGAAGAAGATGGATGTACTGGTTGTGGTAGAGCGGTTCATATTCAGCATGCTCTGCAAATCGGGTCATACTTCAGTGAGCAGATCAGCTGCTCATTCATGTTTACAATGAATTCATCACAAGTACTTGTTCAGCGCCATGCAAATAATCAAAAGAGCAACTGAGCAAACAAAGCGAAGATCTCTAGCCTGAAATACTTCTGTTTAAAACAAGAGTAAAATGACCAAGAAGATCTTGCTGTGTAAATGATTTAAGAAGCTATTTGGAGTGCATCATATGTTGGTGACCAGCAATGAGAGAGTTTTCAAATGGGAGGAAAGACGAATAGGAAACCATGACAACTTTGGGAAATTATGTTCTATATTCACTTATAATAAACTTTTAGACCAGATGCAAATAAAAATGTTTTAATGTAAAAAAACAAAACATTATGCCACTTAGTTTGATATTTTATGTAAAGCAATGACATTTCTATATCTTTAATTATTCATAAACCTTTTGATTCCATTGTACACAACCATTCAAAAGTTTGCAGAAAGTTAAAAAAAAAAAAAAAATTTTACACACACACACACACACACGTGTAATACCATGTCAGCGAACTTGGGCTATCATATACATATATATTCTTTTTTTTCATGTTTTGCAAAGAAGTCACTTATGTGCACCAATGTTGCATTTATCTGATAGACAACTAGATTAATTGTAATATTGTTAAATAATATATATATATATACAGTGGTGTGACAAAGTGTTGGCCCCCTTACTGATTTCCTATTTTTTTTGCATGTTTGTCACACTTTAATGTTTCAGATCATCAAACAAATTTAAATATTAGTAAAAGATAACACAAG
>NW_015506229.1:54078-65798 GCF_001515645.1 Sinocyclocheilus grahami | reverse complement strand
ATACAGTATATATGTGGGTGTGTGTTAGAATAAAATAAAATTAAATATAAATATTTTTTATATTAATGATTAATATGAATAACAAACTGGCCAAGTTGCAGGAATAGGAATAGTTCACTCACTAACATACATTTCGTAAGTAAATAAATAAATAAATAATCCAAACAAACAATCAATCCAACTCAGGCCTTTCTTACCAGCACACAATGAATGGGATTTCCTGCCAAGTCAGTAGCGGGCGCCTGCAAAAGCCTCCAGTCTCGGCCCTTGTTGTAAGTAATGTACGTCTTCACCTGGTTCTCCACCTTCCTATTAGCGATGAGCATACCTTCAATCCCTGCTACCTGGGAACATGGGGGAAGAAATACGATACAAATATGAACATGAACATCTACATTCATCGTTACAGTGCTTCGGACTGTCATCTAATAAAGTCTCTTAATTACACAGACACTAGCGCCCACTATATGATAGCCCAAGCTCACTGACATGGTGTTACTCTAGCGGACATCCTCGGCTTAAAACAAGCCCAAACTTAGCAATATTGAATGGTGACAGTGGTGCTAGCGACCTGTTTTAAATCGCGTCCTGCTAGCGAAGCATGCTCTAAGGCAGGGTCCGAGTCTGTAAGTGGCACTAATAGGGACTGCATTTGACAGTGTCACAGTGACGGAGCCGCATTGGATGGACACGGCTAATGAGGTCCCCTCCTCTGCTGGCCAGACGTGTCAGTCACAGCGGTAATTATTTATTATCCTTTAGCTTCCATCTCTCGGTTCCAATGTTCTCCCGGAAGAAGATGGATGTACTGGTTGTGGTAGAGCGGTTCATATTCAGCATGCTCTGCAAATCGGGTCATACTTCAGTGAGCAGATCAGCTGCTCATTCATGTTTACAATGAATTCATCACGAGTACTTGTTCAGCGCCATGCAAATAATCAAAAGAGCAACTGAGCAAACAAAGCGAAGATCTCTAGCCTGAAATACTTCTGTTTAAAACAAGAGTAAAATGACCAAGAAGATCTTGCTGTGTAAATGATTTAAGAAGCTATTTGGAGTGCATCATATGTTGGTGACCAGCAATGAGAGAGTTTTCAAATGGGAGGAAAGACGAATAGGAAACCATGACAACTTTGGGAAATTATGTTCTATATTCACTTATAATAAACTTTTAGACCAGATGCAAATAAAAATGTTTTAATGTAAAAAAACAAAACATTATGCCACTTAGTTTGATATTTTATGTAAAGCAATGACATTTCTATATCTTTAATTATTCATAAACCTTTTGATTCCATTGTACACAACCATTCAAAAGTTTGCAGAAAGTTTAAAAAAAAAAATTTTTTTTTACACACACACACACACGTGTAATACCATGTCAGCGAACTTGGGCTATCATATACATATATATTCTTTTTTTTCATGTTTTGCAAAGAAGTCACTTATGTGCACCAATGTTGCATTTATCTGATAGACAACTAGATTAATTGTAATATTGTTAAAATATATATATATATATATATATATATATATTATATAAATATTATTTAACATATTTTAAAATGTAAATAATTGTGAGCTTAATTTCTGCTCACCATGGCAGAAATTTATTTGACCAGAAAAACTGTAAAAACTGTAATATTGTGAAATATTATTACATTTTCAATAACTGTTTTCTATTTGAATACATTTAAAAAAAAATTTAATTTAAATTTTTTTAAATTTTAAAGCTGAATTTTCAGCATAGATACTGAAAACAGTCTTTAGTGTCTCAATATCTTTTAGAAATCATTATAATATGCTGATTTGGTGCTCAAAAACATTTATTATGATTCTTTTTATTATCAATGGGGGGGGGGATTAATATTTGGATTCATATTTTTTTGTTGAAATCATGCTTAATATTTTTGGGGAAATTATTTATTTAATTTATTTAGTTTTATTTTTAATATAAATTTTTGTAATGTAAAAGACTTTACTGTCACTTTTGATACATTTAATGAATCTTTGCTGGATAAAATATTAATGTAAAAAAAAAACTGACTTCAAACTTCTAAACAGTAGTGTATATTTGAATTCTAGTGATGCCAAGGTAAGCAGTGCGTGTCATTTGCATACAGGGCAGCAGGCCACAGATGCCAACACCAAAGAAGTGTGTGCCAGAACCAAAATATCCATTATCAATCATTACTGTTATAAAAATATATAAAAGTAAAGCAACCCCACTTCTTGCTGATCAATAGAGAGATAAATATGACAAACATCCAGTCACGAACCACGTGACTGGATGGAACTTAGGCTCCAACTGGAGCTTCAGTGAAAAAAGCCAGGTTTCAATAAGCATTAATGAAGGCTGCTGCAATCTATTAGAGATATGGATGGACTGCTGATTCAGTATTGGCAGGGTGAGCGTGCATTGAGCCAGCCTTGGCACAAAAGTGGGGAAATGCATCATAACCAATGCATTAATGAAACCATCCTTGCTTGCACTCACTAATGGAGACTATTTTTAGCTGCTTGGACAAGGGAAGCGAATGTTTCATTTCTCAATTTGTTTTTGTGCTAGGTACAGGCAGCTAATTTTAAAGCAAAATTATATAGTATATGCTAAGAGCGACCATATTCTGATGTTAATACTGTCATGAAGGAGGAATGGTTTCCTTGAACTCAATTGGCAAATCTATTCTTACAGAAAAACTACAGGCAGTGTGAGAGTTCTGGCCACAGATAGGCGGATCGATCTTGAAATATTGATACTTCCGATACTCAAGTTTTCTAGTGAGGATTTATCCTCACAAAATAATATCGATTGACGATTGTGGTAGACTAGTGAGTAGTGATTTTATTATTTAGCATAGAAATTAATGCAAATCATAAGGGTCTAAAGGGAACATTTATATTCATATATATATATAGACTATATAGACTGTACACTTTCATTACTTTGTTAGACCAATCTATGATTTTTTTTTCCTGTTTACGTAATATTGTTCTGAAAGGCATAAAGTAAAACAAATAATAATAATAAATTTAAAAAAATACTTAATTCAATTCAATTTAAACCAATATTAATATATACATAGACCTGAATTTTCCTGAAACTGCTTCACTTTAGTACTTCATACTTGGTACGAGATTTAAAAAAACAAAAATAGTCTAATAGCCTACTCTTATTAAAAGAAGAAAGCAGAACGATGCCACTGACCCAAAAGAAGTATAAAGCAGACTACCGCTGAGAGGTGTTTAATGAACAGAGTAAGAGAGACAACAGGAGAAATTGATAGAGAGAAAGGCACTTCCTTTCACTTAGTCACTTGTTGTATGTTCCTTTCTTTTATTACCTTTTATAAGAGTTCCAATAAGATTTTTTTTTCTCTCTAAGAAGTCTCCAATAAGTCCTTAAGATTGATGCTTGTGCCTATAATAAAGACTTCCAAACTTCTTTAGATCTTTAGACAAAACAAAACAAAACCAAACAAAAAACAACTCCAAATTATTGAACAGAAATAATAAAAGGTGTGCTTTGGAGCAATTAAGATCATTTGAAATGTTTTGAATTTGAGAATTGTTATTTTCTGAAGTACCAGTATTTCTTAACAGAGCTTAAGCCGGCTAAGAAAACAGTTATGCTCCAAAATTTTCCAGAGGGAAACAAGTTACGATATGTCTTCTTGGTACAATGAAATCTTTTATCTCGAAAGATCAAGGGAAACTTCATTCCTCGTGATAGGATCCCTTTAAAAAGGAGTCATACACAAAACACGAGCAGCTCCCATTGAATCAGCGATCTCTCTCCTCTCCCACTTCGACAACATTTAACTACAACTCAATTTATCTCTCTGTCTTCATTGCTATCATTCATTTACGCTTGCTAATTCCCCAGAGGCTTAAGATAATGTGGTCTATACTTGAGTGCCAGGGCGAGAAGTAGCGTCTGACATGAATTCTAATGCAGCCCGAGGAGTAATGAGCATCTAGCATGAAGCCGTTGACTTGAAGCCTAATGTTAGCTTGTTAACAAGATAGTGATGAAGTCATGCCTCGTAAAGGTCGATCATGCTGTTGCCTCCGAGCCCACGGCTGGTCCTGACGTTCTCCAGGGCCAAGGTGAAGTATATGCCACGCGTGTCAGATATGTACAGGTTGTAGGTATCGTTCTGATTCCACTCCTGGACGGCGGTGAAAACCTGACCTTGATCTGTGCTCACAATATGCATGTCCTAGAAAACAGAAAAAGAAAAAGAGGGGAAAAGACAGCTGAGGGTGAGAAAAAAGAAAGCACAAGTCATTAGCGAGGACCCCTGCTAGTTCTCGGTGGGCATGATCTACAGGATTATATGTTTGCGCAGGGCTCAGTTGAACATGAGCCATGACCCAACTGAAAAGATTTTGCACTTCAGTTCTTCAACAGGAATGTGCAGAAACTTGCTCAGCATTAGTAACTAAAAACCTTTACTTTTGACTGATCATTCATCCACACCAATAGGTGTCATTATAAAGGCCAAAACCACTGGGTTAGCAAAGTAACTACAGAGTGCCGATGAAAAGCTAATAAATAATCTAAACATAAAAATGTATGTTCTCCTCTTGTCTATCTTACTTCCGAATCTAGTTGTCTAATGAAAATACTTTGTCTACTCTAGCTAATTCATTCAAAATTTTAGGTAGTCTCTTACCTTGGGCAGGGAGTATTTGGGGATTTTAATGCATACAAAAGGTTCTCTTTGATAGGACACATAGTAGCTCGCTCTGCCAGTGGTCGTCACCTGCATGGAGAAAAATAACACATATCTCATATATCAAATAACTGGCATCAACACTGGGAAAATCTAGTGACAGTAACTATTGATTTGTCTTTGTACTTTGAGCAAAAGTTTAGAGGTGGGCGGTATGACCAAAATCTTATATAACAGTATGAGTAATTTTATATTACACTAATGGTTTAATTTGAAATATACACCCTAATGCTGGCTTTGTTAAAAGTAACTGGCAACTCAGAGCTGGGTAAATATGTTGAGTTAAACCAGGGGTGTCCAAACCTGTTCCTGGAGGGCCACTGTCCTTCAGAGTTTGGCTCCAATCCCAACTAAATACACCTTGACCAACAAATCAAGGTCTTGAGACTCACTAGAAACTTCTAGAAAAGTGGGTTGGAGCTAACCTTTGCAGGATATTTTTTTGTTAAATGTGAGCCAAAATCATCACAATTAAAAGAACCAAGACTTAAACTACTTCAGTCTGTGTGCATTGAATTTATTTAATACACGAGTTTCACAATTTGAGTTGAATTACTGAAATAAATGAACTTTTCCACGACATTTATTGAGATGCACCTGTATGCTGCCCTAGCAGGGTTGCCAGGTCTGTGAAACAAACCCAACCCAAAACTAGCCCAATCGCGTTTTTTCTGCGATTTCCCCCTCCTTCAATGGTAGGCTCCGTCAAAATTGTGTTACGGGGAGATGGGGTCCCTCTTTGTCTAAATGGCGCTACGGTGGTAAAACTGTGGACTTGGCAACCCTGAGCCCTAGCACATTCTATGAGAATGAGAGCTATTAACTTACTGTCTCCTCCAGCACATTACACAAAGCTATAAATTCAGAGGGTTAATTCAGTAACGGACCGCGCAGTTTATGTCTAGAACGACCCTTTTAAAATCTCCCCACCATGATTTGGAGGATAATGCTTGGTCTTGGTTTGTCGATGCCCTTTGTGGTTCAAGAGTGGAGAGTGGTAAATATCTTGAAGGACAATCAATACACTCATTATTCTCTGTCAAGAGAAATCTTTAATTCTCGCAAGCATCGCACCCGCTCCAACCACGCTCAGAGGAGGATTGTTGGCGCTAAT
Source organism: Sinocyclocheilus grahami (assembly GCF_001515645.1). Classification (NCBI taxonomy): domain Eukaryota; kingdom Metazoa; phylum Chordata; class Actinopteri; order Cypriniformes; family Cyprinidae; genus Sinocyclocheilus; species Sinocyclocheilus grahami. Next base: position 59,945 of record NW_015506229.1, on the reverse strand, counting down.
GATAGCACGTGTAGCAAATACACACTGGTTGTTAGCATACACAGCAGGAACTGTCAGAAGCTTGTCATATCTACAGCTGCACAAGGGGGAGTAGAGAATGAAATAAATAATTCTTCCACAGCACAAAAGGTATTTCATCCTGCCATAGTAGCAGACATGTTTAATTCATCCCACCTCTTTTCATAATTTCAATTAGAGGGTATATAAACACCCAACAGGATTCCGATTTGAACATGGGAATAAAATGGCTCCCTGATTACAGAAACAATTATGCTTCTTAGACGGTAACGTGCATTCAATAAATGAGGAAAGAGAGGCAGAGAAGGAGAGTGGCAGTCTGGAGAGCGGCAGTCTGGAGAAAGTTCTAAACAAACAGCATGTCCGACATGTCTCCAAAAAGCCGCTCTGTGTGCAACAGAAGGAAGGAGCAGGCAGGATCAATGCTTTCCAGGGCAGTTGAACTTCGAAAGAAATTGGAATGATCGATTTTTCTGTTTCACATTCTTTGGACTTTGATGTGGCGTGACAAAATATTGGGGTTGAACGTCCACTCCCTATTGGCAGGACTTGTTATCTGCACTGCTGTTAGACTTCCAAGAGGGTTGTGAGTAAATGTTTTGAAACTTGCCATCAATGTGAGGAACCTTTCCGTTGGCTCAGAAACACTGTAATTTATAATTCCCAGTCTGAAGTTTTGGCCATGACTTCGGATGCAATTATTTGTATTCTCTAGGTGCCCATTCTCTAGTTCCCACCCTGATATGTACTATTTTGAAGACAATTGTTTTCATGCAGATGGAAATTAATATATTAAAAAACTGATCTGGATTGGAATTGGAAATTTAGGCTATTACCATTTCACTTTTCCCCTTGAGTATAACATTATTATTAAGCTAAGTTAAGCTAAAGATGGCGCCAGTGTGCATGGCTGGCCGTCTGGTACCTGGTTTATTTGTTTTTATTTTGTTTGTCTCACTTCTGGCACAGGACGCAACTGCCGTCTTGGTTTATGATCGTCTTACATTGATTAACATAAAACACACTGTGGATACAGTTTGAGTAAGAACGTGGAAGACCATGCTCACTTCTTCCTCCAGTCCTGTCCGAGGTGCCGCCGGCCCTGTGTCGGCTTCCCTGGCCTCTTTTGCCGAAAAAGCGTCAAAGAAGATGTGGGAAACGAGGTGGCCTTGCAGTCAAACTTAAGGCTAAACTGCTGTTGGCGTCTAGGACCGACTTCAATCACCACGGTTTCAAAGGCGAGTGGGCCTATCACCGATTAGTTTATCAGCGTTCTCTGGAGCCGGCATATGCTTGGATTCACCGATTGCATTGGAAATCTTCGCAGAACATCCTGTACATCGGATGCCGTATCTCCGTAAAGGTGGGGGTGGTGTCTCCAAAATCTTCGACTGCTGTGTTGTTCATCACAGTCGGTAGGCGACTCTTTGCTAATCAAAATGGCACTGGTTAATGTGAGATCGCTTTGCAATAAGACCTCTATTTTGAGGGATCTTTTTACTTCAAAACCATTGGATGTTTTATTTGTGACTGAGACATGGCTATCCTCTGGTGATCTAAGTCCTTTTGCAGACCTGGCTCCCTTGGACTGTAAATTTATTAACTCTCCGCGAGTTTCGGGCAGGGGCGGAGGTCTAGCCTCAGTTTTTTTAAACAGCTTGCTCTGTCGACCTGTAGAGTTTGAAGACTTTACTAGTTTTGAATTGCAAGAATTTAAATTGGATTTAGTGAAGCCAGTGTTGTGTGTGCTGCTTTATCGGCCACCCAAATTAAATAAAGACTCCATCCATGATTTTCTGAACTCTTAGGGGATATTTTATTTGAATTTGATAAGTTTTAAATTGTGTGGGATTTTAATATTCATTTGTGCTGTCCTGCTGACCCCCTGGTGAAAGACTTTTTGAATTATTGACTCTTTTAATCTTGAAGAGTCTGTAAAGGCTCCTACACATGAATATGGACATACACTGGATTTAGTTTTATCTTATGGTATCTCTTTGGGCTATGTGAAAAATAATTGTGATGCAACGTTTTCTGATCACAATCCAGTTATTTTTGGGGTTTCTCTCCCATCTCAATCTGTTAGATCTTACCCACTGTCATGTTTTTGTCGTATGCTGAACTCTAGTGTTATTAGTGAGTTTTCAAGGGCATTTTTGAATAATCATAATATTTCTACCTTTGAAAATCCTCCACTATATTGGGATCCTGTGCCTGTACTGTTTTCTTTCAACTCTGGCTGTTCAACTATTTTAGATTCTATTGCACCTTTATGATGAAGGTGAAACGTGTAAAAACTAAGGTAGAGCCCTGGTTAATGATACCACGTGAGCTCTCAGACAAACTTTGCAGAAGAGCAGAGCGTAAATGGTGGAAGGACAGGCTCCAAGTGTCTTTTGAAATTTTGAGGGACTCCTTGCATTTTTACCAAAAAGCAGTTAAGGCAGCGAAGGCTAAGTACTTTTCTGCTATTATTGAAAATAACTGTCATAGACCTAGAGTATTGTTTAATACTATCAATTCTGTTATTAATCCATCAAATAGCATTGGGCCTGAGATTTCAGTGGAGGCTTGTGAGAATTTTATGAGGTTTTTTAAGAAAAGAAAATATAATAAGATCGAAAATATTAGATCTCAAATACATCCTGCAGCTAGGGATCCCTCGGCTCTTTCTTGTTGCCCTGCTGTGTTTTCTCGGTTCAAACATCTTCAACTTTCTACCTTGGCTAAAATAGTTGATCAATTGAAGCCATCGGATTCCCCTCTTGATGTTGTTCCATCAAGACTGATCAAACACACTTTTGATGTAGTTGGGCCTAGCATTTTATCAATAATAAATAGCTCCCTTGTATCAGGGACTGTTCCTGCATCTTTCAAGCATGCTGTAGTACAACCTTTAATTAAAAATACTAAATTGCATCCAACGGATTACGCAAATTACAGGCCTATTTCAAAAGTAACTTTTTTTATCAAAGGTCCTTATTCAACTGCAGTCTTTTTTTGAATAAGAATTCTTTATTTGAAGTTTTCCAGTCAGGGTTTAGGGAGCATCACAGTACAGAGTCTGCACTTTTGAAAGTTCTCAATGATGTTTTGCTAGCAGTAGACTCTGATGATACTGCAATTTTGGTGTTAATTGACCTTAGTGCAGCTTTTGATATCATAGACCATGAAATTATTATTGCTCGACTTGAGCAGGTGGTATGGATTCATGGTACTGTATTAAATTGGTTTAAGTCCTATCTAACCAATAGGAGCTTTTCAGTTACCCTGGGGAAATTTTCATCATTATCGGCCTCTCTTACATGTGGGATCCCGCAAGGATCCATTTTGGGACACATCTTGTTTTCATTGTATATGCTGCCAACTGGATCTATTTTTAGTAAACATGGTATATTGTTTCATTGCTATGCTGATGATACACAGATTTATGTACCAGTAAAGAAGGAAGGCAACTTTTTAGAAGCTCTTCTTGCATGCTTATAGGACTTGAAAACATGGTTGGCTGTGAATTTTCTCCACCTAAATAAAAGGAAAATTAAGAATATTGTTTTTGCACTCTCCAATGCATCTGGGTCTATTAATATTGATTTAGGCCCTTTATCTATCTTCGGTAAATCCATGGTAAAAAATGTAGGTGTAATTTTTGATGATGCCTTGAAATTTGATAAACAGATCAATGGTTTTGTTCGATCTGGCTTTTTTCAACTAAGAACACCGTTTTTATCCTTTTGTGATTTTGAAAGAGAGATGCATGCTTTTGTGTCTTCTCGCCTGGACTACTGTAATTCCCTGTATGTAGGGATTAGTCAGTCCACCCTGTCACGACTACAGTTTGTCCAGAATGCCACTGCAAGGTTGATAACAGGTTCTCGGAAACGGGACCATATCACTCGAATTTTGTCATCTTTACATTGTTTGCCGGTCCATTATAGAATTGATTTTAAAATCTTGCTGTTTGTATTTAAATCATTAAACAGCCTTGCAGCATCTTATATTTCAGATTTGTTGCAACCGTACTCTCCATCAAGATCTCAGAGGTCCTCTGACCAAAAACTCTTGATTTTTCCTAGGTCGAGACGCAAACTATGGGGGGACCGTGTTTTTGCAGTATTGGCCCTGAGGCTTTGGAACAGTTTGCCTTTACACATAAGAATAGCCTCCACTTTGGTGTCATTTAAGTCCCTTTTAAAGACTAATTTATTCTCCCAGTCTTTTTTTGCAAAATGCTGTTGTTGGACTGTTGAATGTTGTTTTAGGTTGAATGTATGCTCTGTGCAGTGTAAGTGATGTGTATATATTGTCTGCTTATCTATGTTTTTTAGAATCTGTACAGCACATTGGTCAACTTATTGTTGTTTTTAATCGTGCTTTAAAAATAAATTGCCTTGCCTTGCCTTATGACCCACTAGGGAGTTGAAAATGACACATGAACACATACATATTTACGCACACAATCTTTGCCTGAACGTTAAGAAAACTTGAGGGTGAAGAAATGATGACAGAATGTTCATTTTTGGGTGAACTATTTCTTTAAGGTATATTCAAACTGACAATGATCTGCAGCCCAAAGCAAGCAGAAGTCATTCATTTTCAATAAAATTTGGAGATTTGAGGTGATATGAATGTTGACAAACGTTGACAATGTGACAAAGGTGAGCAGAGTTCAACTTCTTGCAAATGAGCAGCAACACCATGGGAGTGAAGACAGAGGGCCTTGTTATAGTTAGATAGTTTAATCAAGTAATGCATATGGCAAATTTTTAAACCCACTTATTACAGTCTATATATGCACCAGTAGCGTTCCATCCATATAAGCTGTGAATGCTCCACATACCCAGGCCATTTTAGAGAATAAGTTCATGGGATAATTCATATAAACATGATTATAAGTTATAAGTTAAAGAGTTTGGAATAAGTACTTATAATGATTTGCTTGCCAAACGGCAAATTATATTTTCTTTAAATCTACCAGTTGCGGTTGCTTCTGGGCAAGCGGATTCTCTGCAGCTTTCTCATCTCTGCTCTGTTGCTACGACTCGTCAGGATTGTAGCGCGTTCTCAGTGATTTGCTGGCCTGAGGCTGATTTAATGCGCGAGGTAAGCTGTCCGCAAAGCGCTCGCCCAAGCAGAAAAATGTGCTGTTGCTGTCAGATCTCGATTGCCAAAAATCATATTGTGTTTGATGCAAAACCAACTCGACTAAATCAAAAGAAAAAAAACACTGTAACTGTATATTTTTTGTTTTCTCAAGCAAAGCAAATTTTAAAAGTCCACTGAAAACATATCTTACATTTTTGGTCATAGACAATGTATGTTGAAGATATACGTTATTGTCAACGTTATTGTCTAAGCGGTAAATAAATTTTTTTTTAATGAAAACGTGGGCTATATAAAATTAATAATAACAAACATCATATTGTTCCCTTTGTTTTGCGTATGCTTGTGTCGCTTACCGTTAAAGTCCTTCTCTGATTTTATTATTGTTTGCAAGGTTGCAATGTTACTTTGCAATATTTTAAATATGTTTAGGTATTTTGCATGGTCTGTTATTGGAGTAGCGTCACCCATGTGGGAGTTTTAACTCCTATTCACTGGGAATAAAAAAAAAATATTTAGCAGATGCAGAGACATATAGACCGGGGGAATCCCCCCATCTCCCCACCCTCTGATTATGTATCATAACGTAACTACATGTAAACGTTATTTAGCGGTTTTTACTTGGAAAACCAGCTGTATTTTTCTTGCATTAGAATAATGGATAAACTTGAAACGAAACTAAAAATAAACTTTAAAAGAAGGATTGGAGACGAATTTCATTTACAAATAAGGTAGGAAATGTGCATACT
>NW_015506229.1:48674-53569 GCF_001515645.1 Sinocyclocheilus grahami | reverse complement strand
CTCGTCAGGATTGTAGCGCGTTCTCAGTGATTTGCTGGCCTGAGGCTGATTTAATGCGCGAGGTAAGCTGTCCGCAAAGCGCTCGCCCAAGCAGAAAAATGTGCTGTTGCTGTCAGATCTCGATTGCCAAAAATCATATTGTGTTTGATGCAAAACCAACTCGACTAAATCAAAAGAAAAAAAACACTGTAACTGTATATTTTTTGTTTTCTCAAGCAAAGCAAATTTTAAAAGTCCACTGAAAACATATCTTACATTTTTGGTCATAGACAATGTATGTTGAAGATATACGTTATTGTCAACGTTATTGTCTAAGCGGTAAATAAATTTTTTTTTAATGAAAACGTGGGCTATATAAAATTAATAATAACAAACATCATATTGTTCCCTTTGTTTTGCGTATGCTTGTGTCGCTTACCGTTAAAGTCCTTCTCTGATTTTATTATTGTTTGCAAGGTTGCAATGTTACTTTGCAATATTTTAAATATGTTTAGGTATTTTGCATGGTCTGTTATTGGAGTAGCGTCACCCATGTGGGAGTTTTAACTCCTATTCACTGGGAATAAAAAAAAAATATTTAGCAGATGCAGAGACATATAGACCGGGGGAATCCCCCCATCTCCCCACCCTCTGATTATGTATCATAACGTAACTACATGTAAACGTTATTTAGCGGTTTTTACTTGGAAAACCAGCTGTATTTTTCTTGCATTAGAATAATGGATAAACTTGAAACGAAACTAAAAATAAACTTTAAAAGAAGGATTGGAGACGAATTTCATTTACAAATAAGGTAGGAAATGTGCATACTATTAAATCGACACCTCCCACAATGTTTCTTAGCTATTTGTCATATGTGATCCCTTTTGAGTGTCCTAAAAGCCGTTGGGGTGTGGGGGGTGTCTTATCACTCAGCATACCCGGTTAAAAATGTCACCGCTCACTACTGATATGCACTATATATATCACACTGTGTTCCACATTCCACAATTTATAAGTGAGTGGCAATGGGAATAACAGAGCATTTTGCAGTGGGAACACACTGAGGAATCCCAACAGATCTGTTGTTCTAGGAAGTCCTTATCTCAAAGACTAATGGCAAAGAGTTACACTGTTATCATTGTACTTTTTATTTCAGCCACGCTGTTTGACTTTAATTAACTGTAGATGTCCTTATATAATTCCAAAAACAATTAAATGATGCCATTTGACTTGTTTCTTTAAAGTAAGTGATCTCTGGTTCTTACCTGAACAAACACATATTCATCTTGAACCACAAGTGAGTTGGTCTCAATATAGCCAGAAAATGGATATGTCCTACTGGATTCAGAGCAGGCTTGAGCTCTGCATGTCACATACTGACAATCTGTTGTAAGGAGAGACAGAAAGAGGATTCTAGATGTTAATTTGATTCTGATTCTGGGGGCATTGAGTCCAGCAACCTCTGACTGCTTCTCAGAATCTCTAAGGTTATATCAGCTTTAAGGAACATTAGATGGAAGATTCAGAATTATGTATCCAGTATTAAATTGAAAGTTCATTCAAACAACAGAAACTCCCCCTGTCAACCATTCCCCCCCCCCCATAAAGAGAATTTTGGTTTTTGGAAGCTTGGTTACTATGAACTACTGTTGTATGTAAAAAGTATTGGGATTGATTTGTTCTTTTATTTTCCAAATAATGGTGAGTAAACAATGACAGAATTTTCATTTTTCAATGGACTATGCCTTTAACTAGTGAGAGAAAGTAAGGCAGAGAGATTCCAGGTCCTGTATTAATCTGCTATCAGATGGTGTGTTTATCATTACGGTAATCCTGTCTAGCTGCCCGCAGGACTGGTTTTATCCTCATTCACAAGTTCACAGTTTCTCTTCTCATCTCTTTTCCTCCTCTAACATCAGGACTGAAGTAGGAGTGTACCATAGATCAGTAGATAGGATGTGAGAGGAAGGTGGGAAAAAAGAGAATTAAAAATAACCTTAGTATATACTGTGAAGGAACATTTCTTTGAATGGACGAGCATACTAAATACATATACCTCTTCACTGAGCCACTTAGTCAGTGTTTTGAGCCTGAACGAGACTCTGAGTGACACTGAACGAAAATACAGTTTGTGAAAGTACTGGGACATGTTGTTTCAGAACGAACAGAATGAGTGAGGCATCAGCAAGAATCTGCTAGAATTTTTTCAAATGAATCTGTTGAGTGAATAATAAAATGACTCACTCATAATACTCCAAATTTAGGAAAAATATAATGTTTTGAATTATTTATTTTTGCTAATATAATATAATATAATATAATATAACTTTTTATTTGTTGTCCTTTTGATTAATGAATTTGAATTATAGATAAATTATACAATACTCACTTATAATATAAAAACTATTTAATTAATCAATTAATTAATTAATCAGCAAAATTAAATTAAATATGTTTAAGAATAAAAAAAATTAAAACAAAACAAAACTAAATAAAATAAAATAAAATAAAATAAAACAAAATAAAATAATTTTAAATAAAATAAAATAAGATATAATATAAAGAACAGGGTCCATGACCTGGGGGTCAGTGACATGTCTTTTTTAGCATACCTAATTAAAAGATTTGAGTGTCTGTTATTAATAAAATTTCATACCACTAGGCTGCTAGACAGTGTTGGAGAATACAGACAGAGACAGAAAGAAGCAACTCACGGCCATCAGGAGTGTGGGCCTCCATGTGCACCAGATCTAACTCCTTGTCCAGACCGGTAACTGACCTGCATTAGACACACCAGAGCGAGGAGAAAGCAGTTTTATCACGGAGACAAAAAAAATCCATAACAGATGTCTTACTGAAGGTCCATGTCAGCCAGCAAAGTGAAAAAAAGAGTTGTGAGGTGCCACTTCAAATGCCACATGATGGGGAAAAGAATCAAAGTACAATTTACAGCAGCAACCAGAAGCGTGTCTAAAAACCCATGTATTTGTAGGTGTATATTTGTGCATGATGGTGACAGTGTAGGAGTACAATGGAAATGAGAATGATGACACCTGTTGGAAACATGAGTGTGTGGTGCACCAGCATTTAAACAACCCTACCATTAACTAGACAGTGTCTTTTATAGCTCAAGTAGGCTGTACCAGTGTACCCGTTCTCTGTAACTCATGCACACACTGAAGACAAACTTCTGATAAAACCTCTGCTTTCTCACTAACAGTCTAAAACATCCCTCAGTGGTTAGCACTGAGTTACATATAATTTTAGCTACTTCCTGTGTGATTTGTACACTTTGGTAAGAAATAATGTACATGTATTTCTTGCAATATTAATCTCACATTGAGACATGTATTATTAAAACAAAAAGTTTTTTTATGTTTCTGACATCATTGTATAAATGACAATAAAGATGGGTTAGTTAGATATGGCAACCTACTTCATGTAATATATTATATTATATATATAAAAAAAATAAAAAAAAACTATTTTAAATTGTAACATCGTTTAGGCCCAATCCCAATTCTACCCCTTAGCCCTTCCCCTTTCAATTCCCCTGTCTCAATTCAAAAAAAAAATATATATATATATATATATATATATATATATATAATTATTATTATTTCACACATTTTTGTTCAAATTGTCCAGACCTACAAAAAAAGCAAATCTTGAGTGTTTTCTTCCCCCCATATTTTAAAATCACCAGTTTAAACAGAAAAATCGCAATTCGATCCCACAGCCTTACTGGAGTCTTTATCTCATGTGGGTGTACATCATTTAAAGAGATTTTTTTTCCCCAAAAGTTCTATCCATTTCGTTATGTGTAAAACTAAAAAACTTTAAAGTCTAGATGCACTGTGGAGTACAAATCCTTTCTCTTTCACTCTCCTCAGCCATCTTTATGCCGCAATTTTTCTTTCCATCTTCCTCTGCCATGCTTATTCTCCCCCTTTCTTTTATTGTCTTGATACTGAATGGAGAGGAGTTGTGCAACAAAGGTCTTAGAGCTCAAACATCTTTGCAGTTTTTATCTCACGTTGACATGAACAACAGCCTCTGCATTTTCTAAGCATAAGAGCGGGCAAAAAAAGGACACAACTTTCAACCGTATCCATCTTCTCAATTGCTCAAACTCGTTCCACATATCACGAACACGTCAATGTCAACAATTACTCAACTAAACTCTCCTTGTTCGCCTATAAAATTGTAAGTTAGTGACATGGTGTGAGAAATGGAGATTAGGTGTGATTGTGAACGCATCACCTACCAGTAGAAGCGATTCGGAGTCACTCGCTCGTGAACCAGCTGCCACTTTCGGCCAAAGTCAAATGAACTATACAGCTGAGAAAAAAAAACAGAAAAAAAGACAGAGGCAGCCATTAAATTCTGCAATCATTCACTCTGTTAAGTTAAAGCCATGTAACCATTTAATTATAGCCAGATTTTTCTCATCTAAGTTAAGAGCCTTTTCTCGGAATATAACTGATTTGTCATTGTGATTTGTATTTCATTATACAGCTGTGCTTTTCAAAGGACTGAGCAAAAAAGCAGAGTCTTGAAATGTTGTCATGGGTTAAAACACCATTATGGTTGGGCTTTTCTAGGTAATTGAACACACCATTGTATGGAAATATATGCCATTTTAATCATATGGAAAATAGAATCCATATGTATTGCACATAAACACAGTGAAGGGGATCACATCATAAGGAATACATTTTTCTTGATCTTTTGCTTTAAAATACATAGTAACTTTCAGAACTCAAAACGTCCTCAAACATTTTTAAGCTAAACAAATAAAAAAATAAAAAATAATAAAAAAAATAAAAAGTAGATGAGAGAGAATTATATTAGAGTAAATATATATATATTAAAATAATATATATATGTGTAAGTATATATATATATATATA
>NW_015506229.1:32740-48509 GCF_001515645.1 Sinocyclocheilus grahami | reverse complement strand
CAAAAAAAAAAAAAAAATAAAAAATAATTAAAAAAATAAAAAGTAGATGAGAGAGAATTATATTAGAGTAAATATATATATATTAAAATAATATATATATGTGTATATATATATATATATATATATATATATATATGTGTGTGTGTGTGTGTGTGTAAGTATATACTTATATACTATATAAATATATGTGCCAAATATTTGGCAAAATCATTAATAGACTTTCATTAAAAGTTTAGTTTGTTTGTTTTTGAAAGAAATTAATATTGTCAATCACTAAGGACATACTGAATTGATCAAAAGTGACAAAGGACTTCTTTTTCAAATAAATGCTGTTCTTCGAACTTTCTGAAAATTATCTCAGAATCCACAAAAACATTAAAAGGCATATTCAATATTTTTTTTTAAAAATATATGATTTCTGAAGGATCATGTTACACTGAAGACTGGAGTAATGGCTGCTGAATATTCAGCTTCATAGTAATAAATTGTATTAAAAAAAAAATTATATAAAAAAAATAGAAATAAACAGTTATTTTAAACTGGGCAAAATATTTAAAATAATAATAATAATAACAATAATAATAATTCAAGGCTGTATCCTACTGTAATGTATATGAAGGATCTGTTTTGGAAGCACACAATCAGAGTCAATGGTACGTTTTCAGATGCATTCAGACAATAAATCAGACAAATTATATTTATCAAAATACTATCTTTCCAAATCTCTGTTATACATTATTATGGCTCAAAATCTCATACAACAGATAGAAACAAGAGAAGACAACCGGCAGAGGTTAAAAGCACAGATCGTTCGAGCAGTTACCTGGAGCAAGCAGTGCGTGAAACACAACATACATTAAAATGTGTCTAAATGGAATTATTTGGACTTGAAGCTGCAAGGTGGATCTCAAGGGAATCCTAATGGATGAGATGAGTCCATTCAGGTCCGGAGGGAATTCATTTAGACGTTTCTGCTCCATGTGCTCTAGTCAGTAGCCATGGAAAAGAACAGACTATACCTTAAATCTCCAGAGATTTCTAGAGCCGTTAGGATGGCAGATCTCAAACTAAGGCCAGTTGACCCCAGAAGTCTATCTCAAATAGCTAGGGTGTCCGAAGAATCTTTGTGCAAGCTATATATTTCTGTAATACATTTTAATTGTCTGTGCATTAAAAAAAGACAAAATACAAAAGTGTCAAAAGTGTGTGCTATGGAGTAGTCATCCTTCATTTCTACAGAAACATTGATGTAGTTGTTCAAATCTTTAAATGAACAGACAAGAGTCAAAAAACATCTGAAGATTGCATTGTACATCTTGACAAGTCACTGAACATTACATTAAGACAGAACAAAGACAGTTAGCATCACAAGCTGTTTACTGACAGGAGGCATCACACAGATGCTCAATAACAGGACTGCTGCTTTTGATGAGATCTGAAAAGACTGTTTCTGAGAAGATTGCCCCCAATCACTGAATCTAACCCAGAAATACGCAGAGTTCAAAGAGGTTCAAGTACAATAAGAATCCAAATACCTAGAGCAGACAAGTCAGTTCAGTTTAATTAGATTGTATCATTCCTAAAGTGACTCTTCACTTCTATATATGTGCAACATACAGTAATAAGGCCTAGCAGTTAACAGGATTATTATTGCTAATTATAACTAAAACGATTCAAGAAATGTGTTAATCGAAATTAAGCTGGAATAAAATACACATATTAGATGAAAAACAATTAAATGAAAATTTGAAAAGCTAAAACTGAATTAAACCTAAACTAAAAAATAAATGAATCATAAATAGCAATAATTATAAAACAAACCCTATTAAAATGACAAAAGCACATACCAAATAAAGAAATACTAGAATTAAAATAAAAACATGATAAAATATGCAAATAAAAATTAAAAATATTAATAACAAAAAAAACAAAAAAGCATATAAATAATATAAATATTAGATGAAAAAGCTAGGGTGTCCGAAGAATCTTTGTGCAAGCTATATATTTCTGTAATACATTTTAATTGTCTGTGCATTAAAAAAAGACAAAATACAAAAGTGTCAAAAGTGTGTGCTGTGGAGTAGTCATCCTTCATTTCTACAGAAACATTGATGTAGTTGTTCAAATCTTTAAATGAACAGACAAGAGTCAAAAAACATCTGAAGATTGCATTGTACATCTTGACAAGTCACTGAACATTACATTAAGACAGAACAAAGACAGTTAGCATCACAAGCTGTTTACTGACAGGAGGCATCACACAGATGCTCAATAACAGGACTGCTGCTTTTGATGAGATCTGAAGAGACTGTTTCTGAGAAGATTGCCCCCAATCACTGAATCTAACCCAGAAATACGCAGAGTTCAAAGAGGTTCAAGTACAATAAGAATCCAAATACCTAGAGCAGACAAGTCAGTTCAGTTTAATTAGATTGTATCATTCCTAAAGTGACTCTTCACTTCTATATATGTGCAACATACAGTAATAAGGCCTAGCAGTTAACAGGGTTATTATTGCTAATTATAACTAAAACGATTCAAGAAATGTGTTAATCGAAATTAAGCTGGAATAAAATACACATATTAGATGAAAAACAATTAAATTAAAATTTGAAAAGCTAAAACTGAATTAAACCTAAACTAAAAAATAAATGAATCATAAATAGCAATAATTATAAAACAAACCCTATTAAAATGACAAAAGCACATACCAAATAAAGAAATACTAGAATTAAAATAAAAACATGATAAAATATGCAAATAAAAATTAAAAATATTAATAACAAAAAAAACAAAAAAGCATATAAATAATATAAATATTAGATGAAAAAAACGAACCTAAATGAAAAGTAGAAATGTTGCCAAGCACTTACATTATTATTGTCATCAATAACAATAATAGAAAAATAATAATACAAATGTTAAAAGCACATACCAAATAAATACAAACATACTAAAACTAAAATATAAGAAAATAAATAATAAAAATAAAAGGTTCAATTCAAAACATTTATAAATAAGTAAATACTAGTGGCAGCTGATGCTTTCCAAAAGTGAGGAAGCACAAATTTGACTGAAAAATGCATACTCAGATAATATTTCTGGAAAATGTTGTATAATTAGTGGTAATTTATACTGAAAGAAATACTGCAAATAAAAATGAGAAATGAGAATTCAAAACTACAAATTTAAAATAAAAAATAATAATAATAATAAAAAAAAGAAATTAAAAATGCTTTCAAATATTGCTCACATTGAGGAACTGACATACAACACAACCCTGATGCAAATTCCAGCTTAAATAATGTCCCGAGCCTGTTCTGCCCTTATATTCCATCATGTCATGTCCCCTCCATCTCTCTCTGTCCTAATAAAACAGGCAAAAATGCTGCCAACAAAAATAGTACAAAAACGAAAAGGAAAAAAAAATGCTTCTAGTGGAATGAGTCGAAGTGAGTGGGCAGTAGGAGAACATAATGTATACTCAGATCCTATGACCCATACATTACCAGAAGCATAATGCTAAACATATTGAACATACTGTCAAAGAAGTGCAGAAAGACCCCGTACTGACTCTAAACATCCCACCAGCCAGCTACATGACATATGAGTGCCAGCATGACCCCTACAAGTTGCTAAACACATGGCCTAATTTCCACTGCTCTAATTGTGTTTCTGCATGCCCAGCCGCGCAATTAATGGCAAAGCCTGGCGCGTTCCTATTACACTGATTGATGCCACTGTTGATCGGCCCCCTGCCGGGAATAGAATGTTGTTATTCTAGTCCTACAGTGAGAAGGCACCGACCCAGTCAAGCTCTGGCCTATTTCAACTAAGATTATTTATGATTATTGATGGCTAATGGAGACAGAGTAAAAAAGAATTCAGAAAAAGATTCAGAAACTAATGTTCCTGTGAACATTTCTTTGAATGAAAAATGCTAGATTAACAGTTACTTTCATATATATATATATATATATTTTTTTTTTTTTTAGCTGTCTGTGTATGATGACACTTGAAAGACAGTAGTTCATTAAGACTTTAAGTGAATATATATAGTGACCCCAAAACATATTTGAACAATTATGTCACACTTAAAAGAAGGCTATATGAATTGTATTGTACATCACATTAATGCACATGTTCTACTAAGGATTGACAACTACAAAGTGTTCAGCTTTTTTGCCTTAATTTTGAACTATTCAGAATTGTTAATGTACAACCCGCCGCATTAAAGGTAGGTAGGTAGGTAGGTAGGTAGGTAGGTAGGTAGGTAGGTAGGTAGGTAGGTAGGGAGATAGATAGATAGATAGATAGATAGATAGATAGATAGATAGATAGATAGATAGATAGATAGATAGATAGATAGATAGATAGATAGATAGAACAATTACACCACAGATGCAGGTTTCATGCTAGTTCAAACATGTTCAAAACACACTCAAAAATGTTACGTTAGATCTAGCAACAATAGGCCGAGTGGTTCCTTCCTGAATGATTCGTGTTTTCAACAGTACGTAAATTATTCTGTTGCTGATTTCAGAACTGCATACTAGCACTCTACTTTCACTAAACAGTAAGAGTAGTATGCTAGTCTGCGTTTCGGAATTTAGCAAATGACTCATTTATAGTTGTTTCATTCTTGAATCAAACAGCGTTTTTGAACGAATCGATTGAATCAATGGTTCAATGAGTCACTTGCTGCTACCTACTGATGTAACATGTTGCTTAACCTGTAGAAATAGTCACTAATTAATGCACAGATTGGCACTCTGTCAGGAACTACTCATTTATACTAGACTATATAAATTAATGACTTTAAAATATATTTAGCCTTAATGATTTGAAAAAAATCCAAGTGGCAGTGGAAACTGTAATTTTGATAGCGTTGCTCTGTAAAATACTACTGATGTGCAAAATACTTGACTTGTTTTTTTTGTTTTTTGTTTTTCTCATTGGGAAAACATCAAACTTCATCAAACAGGAGTATTAGTTTCCCGTCAAATTTCTAGACCTTTCAAAACAAGTCAGTGCTTAATCAGATCAAATCTCAAATTGTCCCAGGCCTTTCACATTTAACACAATCTGTCCAAATACGGGGGACAGGGCAGATTGGCGAGCCTCGTATATATCCCTTGTCGATGTAAGCACCTATGGACCACTGGGTCCCTCATAAGCGTGGACGTTGACATATTGTGCCGCTGGGTGAGCTCAACCTGTAGTCATTCATCAGCCGGATGACATGCTCAATTTTAAAAGCTCGGAGCTGTCACAAAGTCAGCTTCATAGCTTCCCACTTACATCAATAAATCACTAGCTGCAGCAAGGACCCACTGCTGACAGTCGGTGACTGCCAACAGGGAGACTTTGGGGCCTTCTAATAGGAGGTGAGGGGAACAGGGAGAGGAGAGCTGATTTTAATAATGTACTTATAATGAAAAAGAAAATCTATAGCACGTATTTGCATAACGCCCTGAACACTTGGATCATTTCCATTAAATTGTGATGGAGAGAGGAGGGAGTATCAGGCATGGACTGCTGGAGGAGGAGGGTGAGGATGAAACGTGCCAGAAAAAGACGGGAAATAAGAAACGCCATTTAATGTCATGGAATAAGAAAGCAATTCATCTGGGTGTGCTTTAGAGACACGTGAAACAAACGGCCGCAGTTTGTAAAAGAAATAAGCGACATAACTGATGAAACCGCTGAGTTTAGGTCTGGCTTATCTCAAGTTAACTTACAAAATAAATAAATTCCATATTCACAAATGGAAGCCCTGTTTACACTTGGAATCAACCAATCAGAACAGAGCGCGTTTACATTTGTTCACATCAATTGTATCCAGATAACTGATTGGAGCTATTTTCCCAGTGCAATATTCCAATTTTTGCTGCATGTTTAATTGACATTTCCGGGGTTCTCATTAGTGCAAGCTGTTATAGTTGGGTAAACTTCAATACTTCAATGAATGTAAAATGCAACAAATATTATTTATTTGTTTTATGTTCCCCTTTGACTGAGATTTTGATAACTTTACAAAAGGCGAAAACATATAGAATGATTGATTAAGTTGGTCAGAAGAGAAGATGTCAAATTTTGCTTACTTTAGCCATTACATTAGAAACAAACACAGCAGTGTTAACAGTTTCATTTTTAAATTAATTTGACATCTTTCTTTCTGTTGTAGTTTAATGCCCGCATAATATAATACAAAGCATATTGTTATAAATGCATATTACATTTTAGATCTATTGCCACACCTTCAAAGGTTTCTATTTACAACATTAGCCAATCACAGTTTAGAGCGCACGAATGCAACAGCCAATCAGAGAGATGTTTAAATCAGTCAGTAGGCAAAATTCCACTCAAAATGTTTTGTTCAGATCTTTTTTATTTTAGATCAGGTTCCTGACAGTGTTATTTCCATTCATGTGAAAGTTATTTTCTTTTCAGCTAGATTTTTCCATATAACATTTACTATTTATAAATAATAACTAATTGCAAGTAAAAGTTTAAGAAAAATTGAATACCTCTAGGTGGCAGTACCTTATGAGTTTTTGATTTTCTGTGAGCTGACAGCCCAGTAAAGCAATTAATAACTAAATAAATAAGTGGTATCAGACAAATGTACGGCTGGTCAAATGTGTTAATGAATATTAACATGTTAAGAATAAATAAATGTGATGATGCCAGGACAGTTCACTGAATTTCAACACCAACAGCTTGGTTTCCAGAAGCTAGGCGTTCAGAATCTTAGAGACCTCTACAGTTTTTAAATGATCTGTCAAGCACAAAATGTTTATGCTAGCAAGGCAGATGGCAAGATTAGCCCAATTTATGACTGAAATTAGCAGCAGGAGGACTCATTTAGCTTGCTCATGTGTGATTTTCAAGGGACTCAGTTTGACTAAATCCAAAAACAATAACTAGCTGGGCTAAATTCAAAGATGCAGGTAATTTAGAGAGTTTTTATGCACAGCCATTTATTTTGGGAGAGCAAATACAGATGGTTATCCATAGATTACAAAGATTCAATTGATATAAAAACAGTTTTGAATTTCAGAGTTTACTGAATTTAGTCATTACACTATTTACAAAAAAACTTTACCATAAAATAGTGACTTTTTATATATATATTTTACTTTTCCTTATTATACTTTTCAATCCAATTTGAATGGATTTTTTAAGATATCGGCCAAATTTTCTTATCAGGCCGATACCGATAACAGAAAAAATGAGCATTTATCGGCCGATACCGACATGGTGGCCGATATATCGTGCATCCCTAATTTTTAATTTACATATACATTTTCTTTTTCTCTGCTAATTAATCTAAATTAATTCCTCCTAAGTTTCTACTAAATTTGTATATAAAATATGATCAATGAAAGATGGGTTACACATCACATGCATTCGTCTGTACTCAGAAAAATATCTGATTCCAAAGTGTTCGTACAAGTCCACCTAAGTCCAAGTACCAAAACTCTAATAGAGGCTCAGACAAACCATTTGAATAATCTATTAATCTTAAATGATCAGACGATTGTTCACATGCATATAAACACCTCTTAAATACTGTCAGAGAATTTTCTGCTTTCCCAATGAAGTGTTGACCTGCCCTATAGAGAAGAAGGAGAATGAGTCAGAATGAGTAGGTTATGGAATTATGGAAATGAGCAACCAAGTGCTATTGTTCCTGCGTCTGGCCATTTTCATAATTCACTTTTATACCGGCTAATTGCGTTAGCTATAAATTCCTGATGCACTTCTATATAGCACTCTAAATCATCTGGCGTCCTGTGGAGATCACTTGCGAAGGCAATAGCTGCACTAATCCTTTCTTTCTTTCTTCATTTCCCTGTCGAGCTATAAGCACGCTCAGCGATCACGAGCCTGAGACATAGGCAGAAGGTAACATGGTGAAATATATGCAAATCATGCATCAGTGTTGTTTGGGGTTATTGGGGCCCCTAACCGTACACTTCTCTAAACCTTCACTCAAGTTTGCCTAAACTGTTTGCAAGCTTTCAGAGGTATGGCTGCATTCATTAATAAGGCTGTTTCTTCAACTAGACAGTTCAGTTCTTCCCTGTGGACTTTGAAAGTAAACTTGAAGTTAAATAAAGTTGAAGTTTGCAGTGTCTGACAGCTTATATATTTATAATTCTAACAAATGTCATTTCCATGTCAAATTATGCATTGCATTTAACAGCATTCTTTGATGGCGATGACAACTCTTTTGTCTTGTTATTGCTAAATTCAACTCTTATATTTCATCTCAAGCATGCTCTGAAATGGTAACCAAGTGCTCTCAAAATCAATAACAATAATAATCATAATAATAATAATTAATAGTATTATTGTTATACATAATAAATAATAAGGTCACATAAGTTAATGCTAGTTTATGCATTATCTAACATGAACTAAAAATAAGCATTGCATTTGTTACAGTAATTAATATTATTAATCTTTGTCAACACTGGGTATTAAAAATAGAATAGTTTATTTTTATTTTATGTTGGCCCAGGTTCATTAAATAATATTACCAGATATTATTTGCATTAGGAACTTCAATCAATCAATCAATAAAACTTTAAGAGTATTTTTCAATTTTAACATTACAAATGAAGACATTTTTAAAAATAGCAAGTATAAATGTAATAAATGGGGGGAAAAAAGTGTTTGTCTGAATAATAATCAAGGTACGTATAAGTGTAGTTGTAAGGTTCCTTATTGTAAGTTTCTTTGAATAAAATCATCTGCTGAATACATAAACGTAAAATAAATGTACAGTAAATGAAGAAAGAACTTAAAATAAGATGAAATATCATTCATATTAAAAAAAAGAGATGAAATAAAAATTACTTTTTAGTCATTCATTTATTATTATAATCATTATTTTAAGTAGTTTATACTACGTTAAAATGCCATAGAAATGGTCTTATGTAAGTTGTCATTTATTTAATCAAATTCATTCTAGCAAGCATGTGATCACTCAGTACAAAGATATGCTTTACAGGGAATAATGCAATGATTTATTTTGCAAGTGTAAGTATGCTGTTGAAAATTATGTAGACCGCTGAAAAGTATCCAGCTTTGTGAGAAAAGTATTCAAAAAAACACAAACCTCCAGAGGTGAGGTGGCCTTTTTATTATTTTTTTTGCGCCATGGAGTCTTTTTGAGTTTGCTTTGACTATCATATCAAACCAGGTTCAGACGGTGTCAGGTAAGATCAGAGAGCATCTGTGCATCGCTGTGGGGCAGCAGTTGATGAGGTGGTATAATCTGCCCAATGAGCCAGTCAGCCCATGGAAATTAATGAATTGATCCGGTTATTATGGGCACTTTATCAAAGGCACAGTCCTCCAGAATCCTGTCTGGCACAGCGTCGTGCCCTCCAAAGCAAATGAGGTAACCACAGGAAAACACAGAAGTAGAATATGAAAAGAAATAGCTGTTTTTACTACTGATGAAAATTGTTTCTTCATTAACAGATGTTTACTGCTGCACAAACCTTGGCTTATTACTGAAACAGAGAAAAAAATTAAGTTATTTAATAGTAATGTAAAGGTGAAATGTGTTATGTCTGTGCCGTAGTGAAAATAAAAGGGACTGCAAAATAAAATCTTAATGTTTCCGAAATATTAAGTGCTATGCATGTATATTTATCCACTATGCAAATATTTGCATAATTCACAGTAATACATTACAGGTGAAGCATTCAAAAAGCCTTATGCTAACCAAGGCTGCATTTTATTTATTTATTTTTTTTTATGAAAAATTGTAAATAACTGTTTTATATTTTAATATATTGTAAAATGTAATTTCTATGATGGCAAAGCTAATCAGTCATTCTAATATGCTGATTTGGTACTGGAGAAATGTTTATTATTTATTCATTTTTTAAATAATTATTACAGATGAAAAAACATTTTGCAACTTAATATTTTTGTAGAAACCATGACACTTTGAAGATTTATTTTCAATCAATCAATCAATCAATCAATCAATCAATCAATCAATCAATCAATCAATCATAGTTCTACTCAGTAATGATGCATTCAATTTATCAAACGTGACATTAAAGACATTTATACAGTTTTTTCTGAACTTTCATCAAACTGTTTTTGAACTATTAATCAAAAAAATGTATCACAGCAGCAAAAAACAATGTATCATCATTGATAAAAATAAGATCCCTTATTAATGATTGAATAAAATAATAATTGAGCATAAAATCAGCATATTAGAATGATTTCTGAAGGATTATGTGACACTGAAGACTGGAGTAATGATGCTGACAATTCTGATCTACTATCACAGAAATAGAATACATTTTAAAATATATTGCAATAGAAAACATTTTTTAAATAATAATAATATATAAAATGTTATAATACTACTGTTTTACTGTATATTTGATCATATAAATTCTGCCTTGGTAAGCATATGAGAGTACTTAACAAATCTTAATTATTCCAAACTTTTTACCAGCTCAAGTGCCCCGATGAACTATTCTGCTATTACCATATAAAACAAATACAACTATTAGTCCTCATGAATATTCTGAGAAGCTAAACGGCCTCTTGGCTTGGCACTGCAATTGTGTTTTCCACATTAAGGGAAGTTCAGAACGCCTGGGAGGCTCCGTCAGGAAGCATTCACGCGAGACATGAAGAGGGAGGTTAGACACAGCGAGGTGACAGGCGGGAATCCGGCTAAAGATATGCGCCATCTGGATGAGCAGTGAGCTGAGAAATTCAGCTCTAACAGCACTGAAACAACTGACTTAAATTGAGGTAAAGGTGCACACGAACACACACGCGCCTTGCTCACACACTCAAAGAGAAGTCACGCAGGGACATACGGAGTTTGAAAGAGGATTTCACACAGAGCTGATGGAGCGCATGCACATGTATACTACGGTTGCTCATGCTTACATCATGATCCATGATGTACAAGAGGCCATCATATATTGTGATTATAGACGCAGCTAAAGGCCTTTGTAAAGCACGGCATGCAGCCATCTCTCTGCCAATCTCTCAGCTATGAATATATTGCAAATACTGCATGCACTTAAAATAGTTACCTCATAAAATGTAATTCAAATGTAAATCACTTTAATAAAAAATATATAGGCCTTGATATGAAGTAAAAATTTTATGCTCACCATGGCTGCATTTATTTGATAGAAAATACAGTACAAAACTTGTAATTTTGTAAAATATTATTACACTTAAAATAATTGTTTTCTGATTTAATATATTTTAAAAAATGCTATTCATTCCTGTGATTGTAAAGCTTAATTTTCAGCATCATAACGTCAATCTTCAGTGTCACATGATCATTCAGAAAATCATTCGAATATATTGATTTGGTACTAAAGAAATATTTATTTATTTATTACTGTTGAAAACAATTTTTTGCTAGTTAATATTTTTTTTTGTAGAAACTGTGATACACTACTTTTCAATCATTTGGATTATGTTTATTTATTTATTTTTATTTTTATTTATTTTATTTTTTTGCAGATTTGGTGATCAAGAAACTTTTTTATTATTAAGGTTGAAAAGAGTTGTGCTGCTTAGAATTTTTGCGGAAACTGTGGTACTTTTTCTTTCTGAATTCTTTGATGAAAATATAGTTCAAAACAACAGCATTTATTTGAAATAGAAATGCTGGTTCAATTTAACATTTCATTGCTGAATATTTTTAGATCGCTATTAGCAACAGACGGAACTGCAACTTGTTGCTAAACAATGGTAGACTTGAGTAAAGTAAAGTAAAGTAAAGTAAAGTAAAGTAAAGTAAAGTAAAGTAAAGTAAAATAAAATAAAATAAAATATAAATAATTACATGATACAATTAAATCTTAAAATAAATAAATACAAATAAACTTTAAAATAAATAAATACAAACTTAATTATTAACGTAAACGGACATCACACACAATTACACAGTAAGGTTGAAGGCTTGTGTGCGTCTGCTATTTCACCCAATGTAATCCTCTAAAAGGGCGCATTTAGTGCTACATGCCAGATCGTCCTTGTAAAGTCATTTTGCATTACTAATCAAAGCAATGATGAATAAAAGGTGGCGTTCTAGGCTTAAATTACATGATCCCATGCGCTCAGCATTAAGAGACACAAATCCATCTACTACCGTTAGACATGGTGTGTATTACAGCCGGTAATCTCTCGCTCAGCTTCTCCAGAACCGAGGAGTCATCCACCGAGACACAGTTCACGCTATTACTATTATCACCTCGTGCTGCTACTAATTCCGATTTTGCTGCAACAACACAAACAACACTAAAAAATATGCTGCATCTTGCATTTAATCTTGTAATGTTTACCCTTCTCCCACGGTCTTCTATTTCCAGCAACGTCCCTGTAGCATCGAAGCTAGCTTTTGCAAAAGTTACGATTGTGTGCAAAATAATTAACGGCATACATCTGCATCGTTAGCTGGGCTTAAGTCAAATAATGTTTGCGTATTTAGGAGAATAAGAGCACTAGACTCTCAATGAGGTAGTTGTTCCCTTAGGGTAAACAACTTAGAAAACGGCTCGATTTTTTTGCAGGCAGGTTTGACGTTAGCAAACGTGCTTCTGAAGGCAAGCCAAAACAGCTAATTCAATCACTAGCATTTGAAGGACGGCAAAGTTGTGAGGGAGATGTACGAAAACAAGACGTTTTTTTTTTTGTTCTGTTTTGTTTTGTTGCCTCACATGTTGCTAAACCTGACAAATGCTTAATTAATTACTTTCCAGGTAGAGCTTGAGGAAAAACCAATCACGGTCTGTAAATGTGATGCTTGAACAGCAAAGCAGTATGTAAATCCCCGCCGTATCTGTGTCACATACTAACAAGTAGCATCCATCTGCTTAAACTAATCCTCGCCTACAGCTGATAATAACTTACGAGACATCAGTTTTTACAACCAGACATTCCATTTCGCACCCACTCCCTCTGAAAGCTAATACCTATAATCCTATGGGCATCTGTCAGGTCAAGCTTATCCAGGTGTAGCAGCATCTGTTCAATGCGATCTCGCGAAAAATCTGAAATAAACATTATGTCCAGCAAATCCACACAAACCGAAGAGTTGAATACACTCAAGAGTTTCTTACAGTTCAGACAGTTTTCAAATTACATGCCTGGGCAGGATGTCACCACCTAGTTCCAGTCAAAACCCCCTAGGTATCTCTACAATGAGGCTTATTGTCATAATGTAATACACACACGTGTTTGTTTAGTGAGGGAATCTCATAGACTTCCATTGTTTTTATATTAGATTATGGCCTAACCAGTCTCCTACCCCTAACAATGGCCCTCACAAAAACCTGTGCAAAACATTACATTCATGGATGTTTACACAACACCGATTTTTTAGCTAAAAACAGAAAACTTACTATGCGTTTTGGCCATTTATTTACAGGACAATGGTGTTTTGAAAATGCTTGAAAATGCAAACTTTTGAACAGTTTTCAAAGTGCAAGTTTTTGTAAATGATACCTCCATGAAAGTCTCCATGTACACTACAAAAGTGATGCATCATTTTTTTTGTATTTTTCACTGGTTTGTGTGAATGGGGATCATTTTTACAATGTTGTCTGAATGTAAAACTTGTCAAACATGCAAAGAAATCACTTTTCTACGGAAGCCCGTTTCTGCCACTGGGGGAAAAAAAAAAAAAAAAAGGTAATTACAAGTTTGTATCTCACAATTCAGACTTTTTTTTTCTTTCTTGAAATTTCGAGTTTGCATCTTGTAATTCAGATTTTTTTTCTTCTTCTCAGAATTGCATGGTACGAACTTTAAATTCAGACTTTTTCTCGCAAATGTGAGTTTGTATCTCCCAATTCTGATTGTTTTGTTTGTTTGTTCTTTCCTTAGAGTTGTGAGATATAAACTTGCAATTACGAATTATAAAGTCAAATTCTGAGGAGGGGAAAAGACTGATTTGTTCTCAGAATTGCGAGTTCATATCTCACAATTCTGACTTAACTCGCAAGAGAAAAAAGTCAAAATTGTGATATAAAAACTTGCAACTACCTTTTTTTATATTTTTTTATTCAATGGTGAAAACAGGGTTTCTTTCAGTTTTAGTACAGTGTTGTTGTATAAACTTAACCTTAATTATCAACAAGATATGGCCAATTAAATATATCAAACTAGTAAAATCTTACAGGTTTCACCATATTAGTGCAAACATTTGGACCTAACAACAAATAGCCTTACGTTTATTATATATCTATGTGATATACAGTAATTATGTTCTTGTTATATAAACCTCTGTTAATTATTTCTGTTCAAGTTAGTCCCAGTATCCTTGGTTTCTGATTATGCCCTTGTTTGTTTGTTGGTTGCCCCAGCAAGTTCTCAAGTGTTGTCATTGTTTGTTGTTTGCAACTATGTCTTATTTGGTTCCTTGTTTGTTTCTTTGCACATACAGTTTCATTGTTCCTCATCAGTTCCTGTCTATACAAAATTAGTTTGCTGCATGTATTTACTCCAGTGTTTCAAAGAGTTTGATTTTGATTAATAAACATAACTGCAACTAAATCCTACTTTAAGCTACTCCTCTTTGCTCCTGCAACCTGCTATGAATTACTGTACATACATTATATACAATATAATTTATTCCATATTTGTGTCAATTTAAACATGATTTTGCTGATGCAGGATAAATGTTGCTAGAGATGTTTGCCTTACTGGAATATGCTGCTGAAGGACATGTTTTGTTTGTTTGTGAGATATTTTATTTACTTTCTCTTGTTCATCATTACAGTAGGCTTATGCAGGTAAAGGTATGCAGCTCATTAGTAGCTATTCCAAGAAATCATCACAGTTTCTTATTACACCTTGTTCTGTAAAATAATTGTGTCTATAAATGTCTTATGCCAAGGTGAAAATGTCTTTACCACAGAAGAGCAAAAAAAAAAAAAACAGTACTGTACGTGGCATATCTGTCTGTCTGAATAACACACTCATGCTGTCCTAGATTCACATGACTACCTTCAGATGAATCCAAATGAGTACATTTATAATATAAAAATAACCCATCCCTGAGTTTATATAGAGTTGTATGGTTTTAACTAAATGTAGTTTGCTTAAAATAATACAGAACGTTTGTATGTTTCAAGCACAATTTACATGTGCTTGGAAGCAGGTGTAAAACCTAACATTTAGAAAACACTTTCATGAACCAAAAAATTTACATCAGAACAGAATCAACAACTTACACATTCATTCAGGTGAATTTTCAAGAATGAGGCCATTCAAAACAAAAACTTTATCAAAAAAATGCAGCCAAAGATGCAGTGATTAGCAAATGTTAGACTGCTCATTTCGATGAACACAATCCAGCACAATCCAACAATTTGATCAAAAAAAATATAACATCCAATGTTGCTATGTAACTCTACCTTACTTAATCTGATTATTACATGGTCGATTACTGTATGTTAAGCAACTGAAAAATATGACAAACACGAGATGACTCACCTCTCCATGTGCTTCTCCCATCATCAGATGCTCTGCTGCAAATCGACTCCACCTATTTGTGGAACTGTGCATAACCACTCATTTCAAAATACTCATTATTGTAAGTAAAGTTTAATTGTACCTATTTAGTTTAATAACTTTCAGTGCTAAAAAGTTGTCATTACTTTGTTAAACTTAGTAAAGTCAACAAACTTATTCAAAATAAGTTATAATCACTTACTTTTATTAGTAAGATCATCAGTTACATTTTACAGTG
>NW_015506229.1:21133-32725 GCF_001515645.1 Sinocyclocheilus grahami | reverse complement strand
CAAAACAACCCAATTGCTGGGTTTGTCCCTATTTTACCCAGCACTGAGTTGTATTTAACCCAGCATTTTTTAGAGTGTACCTTCATAAAATGTTGAAAAACAAACATCTAGTCATTTTCTCTGGGGTTTATGCTTTTTGCAACCTTTTAACAAAACCGGGGATATAAATGCCATTTAAATACTAGATATGGATGCTCCATTGGACGGATTTGACACGTGCTTCAGAACGCGGTCACGCAAGGGCGTTCCCAAAGCGACTCGACGCAGCGTCTCGTTCCCTCGGGGAACCATGGTTACATACGTAACCTAGAGACGATATGTCTCATGTCTAATAGGTCTCATTACTGTACTCAATACTGTACTGTATACATGGAATTCTAGCAATAAAATCAAAAGTACAACCTGCAGCCAACAGCTGGGTTTTGTTGGAAGTCTCAGCACCAAAATCATTTGTAGTAAAAGGTGATGAAAACTTAATAAAGGCCAGATTGTGTTCCAGTTACATAACCAACACTTTCCCTACAGCTCCTACTACTTCTGAGGGAATAAAATGAACCTGCTCATTTTCCCCAGCCAGCAAATAGGTTTCGGTGTGAAACATTCACATGCAGTGCATTTCGAATTAGTGATGCTGGTGGCGAGTTACGATCATTAGCGGAATAGCAGGGAGTGGAAATGTAGATTAGGAGATGGACAAAATCACACACAGCTGGCTGGCAGCAATATAATTTTTATAAATATAAATCTTGTAAGTATAGATCCTCCCCTGTCTCTCTGACCACCGCACGTTTTTTCCACAGAAGGCCTTTTAATTTCACGGCCCAATTAGTAAATGACGATACGCCACACTAAATGTACAAGTTTCTGGTCACTCTTTCACTTAGAGTACATAGGCTGTTTTCCCCTTCCCTCCACCTCCGCTGGTCTCTTGTCACATAGTAACATTTGGTTGTGAACGGCTGTACTTTTGCATCCGTGAGTACTAATGGCAGCTCTTTACCACTGTAGCTAGGTAATGACTCGGGAGGAGAAGGTGCTAGCTCTAATGTTGTCACTGTGTCTGTCTGTTGCAGATGCGCTGCAAGAGATGCTAAGAATGTGAGTGGCAATTTCTGTGGAGACAAGCGGCAACTAGAAATGCATTATACTATGATATTCCAATTTTACATTCTATGCAAGCCATAGTGGATTGCATTCATGCATTTACAAACTGTACTAGTGTTCACATTGTGAACCATACACAATAACACAGTTTCATGCATGATACACAGTAAATTAACATTATTTTGTAAATCAAATGATGCATACTACAAAAGTGTTAATAAAATAAAAGAATATACATTTACAAAGTTTCTGCAGGATTTATGAAAAGAAATTTAAGACGTTTGAAGACATTCTTGTAAGACCAAGTGAATAAATTGAATGGAACAATACACCAATCTCTATTATCAATGCTTCAAAGTTTGAAGGGAAAAAAGAAACTAAAGGTTTCAGTAGCTCTGCTTCCAAAAACTTTATAGAATATGAAAATCACTTTTACTGAACATTCTGATCGCACTGCAATTGTATTTTGTCTTGTTTCCCGTGCAAATGTCTATAGATCTTAAATCAAGA
The DNA here is from genome assembly GCF_001515645.1 of Sinocyclocheilus grahami. NCBI lineage: Eukaryota > Metazoa > Chordata > Actinopteri > Cypriniformes > Cyprinidae > Sinocyclocheilus > Sinocyclocheilus grahami. Next base: position 31,111 of record NW_015506229.1, on the reverse strand, counting down.
TACATTTACTTGAGAACTAAAATTACATGAAATGATAATGATAATCGAATTGTTTCATAAAACTGATCAAGTGTTGTTTGATCAAAATTAAGCGGGCGAATTAAGATCTTTTCAAGGCCCAGAAACCCTGATTTATATTTGTAATACATAAACTACCTTCTAAAAATGTGGGGTCAAGGTCACGGTTTCTACAAAAAAAACATAAGCAGCACAACTGTTTTCATTATTGATAATAATATGAAATGTTTCTTGAGCAGAAAATCAACACGTCAAAATTATTTCTGAAGCATCATGTTACACTGAAGACTGGGGTAATGATGCTGAAAATTATTCTTAAAAAAAAAGTCTTTACTGACCCCAAATATTTTACTTACTCTGGAAAACAACACTAAAACAATATACTCCTCCATGTTTCCTACATGTGTAGGTTTATTTATTTTTTCCTACTTATTCAATCAATCACACACAGCTTTAGTTATATTTGGTATGAGGCAGTAAGCGGCTGGTAACTTTCACTTAGAGTAGGTCTTAATTACAAATATAACATTGTAGCGTTGGAGCTTGTTATGTTGTTGAAAAATGAAGCTTTTGCCATCAGTGACTTCTCTCAAAACAAAACACTTTCAAGGAACAGTAAAGCATGATGAAATTCCACATTTTTGACTTCACCACTGGCTGCTGCATCTCCAAACCAAGAGAAATACGCCAAAAGCTTCACACAAGACTGCAGACATCGGCGTGCGTCTCAGCAACTCTTCCTTTGATATACTGCTGTCTTTGTGAATCAGAAATGCTCAGATTTGTCCTCTACAGGACTTTCTGTCACTGGTTGTCACTCTGCGCTTCATGGACTTTTGCATAGCTACTGTAATCTCTTCAGCTAGCTGGCTTTCTGCAAGAACGCTTTCTTAGCTGCAACAAGCCCTTCCAGTCCACTTCTTAAAAGACTTCTCATGGTTGAAGTGTGTACCTTGCTGCTGGATGGTTCCCAGATGCTGAGCAAGCACTTCAATGAATTCTCACTATCCTTTAAGGAAGTGACCTTTAAGTACTGCAATAACTTTGAACATAATTTGCTTGGGTGGCCTAAGCCAGACGTATATGCATGTCACTGTTCCCAGTGAAGAATAATCTTTCCCTTTTATCCATTTTTAACCGATATCATAAATAAAACCTCTAGAAAACTTAAATTATACTAGCTCTAGTGCTGTAGGAATCACTGAGGCAAATCTCACAAAAACATTGACGCAACATTACAGCAATACTGTCATGCTGATTATTTCATCTGGAGTTTGTGAGTTTTTATGTAACATTGATGGATTGAACATGTATGTCATCCATCTACATGTTTTTGGTGGAACAATAATTAAATCAGAGTTGCAAAGGGATAGTCCCCCAAAAATGGACCAATCTGTTTTGGTTTTCATTGACTTCAATTGTATTTGTATCCATATAAAGGAAGTCAACTGAAACACTGTGGTTACCAACATTCTTCTACTTCTTTTCCACGGAAAAAAAGGGGTTTTCTTGGTTTTGAATTTCATGAGGTTGAGTAAATGAGAACAGAATTGTTCTTTTTGGATGAGCTATCCCTTTAAAACCATGGAAAATACTTGCATACTACTGTAAAGGTGTGCAAATTGAGAGGTATTTGTTTTACACTTAGGGAGTCTTCATTTTGTCGTCTGTACAGATGTACTGTGGGTACAGAGCGGCGACACCAAGCTGCTCCTGTTTGCGCAAGTAAATGTCAGCCTTGTCTACAGCCCCTGTGTGGTCTTTGATGGCAAACTGTGATGACAGGTTCAGAAATGTAGGCAAAAACGTAGGAATAATACAGGAAGCGTGAGAAAGCAGAGGTGACAGAGGTTGAGTAGGAAGCATGTGAGCAATACAGCACCAAAAGATTATCACCGTGGGCTTAAGGGGTCCCACGTGTCACGGAGACAATTTCAGGAAAGTGATAATTCTGACATGGTGTTAAAATAAATAAAAGTGCATTTGAATGTTATAATGACAGCAGCTGAATTAAAAGTTTAAACTATATTAAATTTTTTATATATTATATTATATTTTTTTTCTCTCAGAATTTTAAGATATAAACTTTCAATTATAAGTAATAAATTCAGAACTGCAAGACATAACCTCGCATTTTTTCTCAAAATTGTGAGTTTATATCTCTCAGTTCTGAGAATAAAAATGTCAGAATTGCACGTTTATATCTCACAATTCTGACTATAGAAAGCAATTCAGATTTTATAACTAGCAATTGCGAGTTTATATCACACAATTCTGAGAAATAAAAAGTCATAATTGCACATTTATATCTTGTAATTCTGACGTTAGTACTCGCAATTGTGAGTTTATATCTCACAATTCTTAGAAAGAAAGGCAGAATTGCAAAATGTGAACTTGCGAGAATTTTTTTTACAATTGTGAGATAAAAAGTCGAATTGTGAGATATTGCTTTTTTTTTTTTTACCTTTTATTCAGTGGCAGAAACAGGCTTCCATACCTTAGTAACTTAACTCAGATGTATTTATTTTATTTTAATTTTTTTTGGAAAGCCAATCAATTAGTGATTTCATTGTATATATTTTTTTCCTTCTGTGACTGCAATAAATTGCAATTGATGCCACAACAAAATGTTTAATCATGCCAACTACCACAGTTTCAAACTAAGTTTACCCTTGATGGACAAACAAAGTGGTTTCAGAAACCTTTCAAGTAGTTATGAGAGTACATTCACATGGAGTAAAGAGAAATTAGAGTCAGTCTTTGTTTGAAAAATGACTTTGAGAATATTAGTTGCAGAAGTATTTTCAACCTGCTTCAAAAAGTCTGTTAATTATTAAAAGGCAATACTGAATCAATTAGAACCTGAAGGCATGTCTTACTGATTTCATAATTGCATTAGAAAACATGGTACACAGTCATGTTCAGTCTAGTTTTTTTCATCTTGCTTTACGTTTTTGATTTAGTATGCCTCTCAGCATGTTCCCCACTCTCATTCTCCCTCTCTCTGCCTAACACGCACATCTTTCTAGCAGTTATTATCCAAGATGACACAGGCTAAATGACAGCTCCCACCTTTAAGAGAACTGGTCAGATAAAAAAATAAATAATAATAACAAAAGGTCAGTGCACAGATGAAAAAGCAATGTGCCCACTGGAGATCTGAATTCTAAATACTCTTGGAAGGCAGAAAAGTATCTTGTAAGGGCAAAAGTGGTCAATCTTCATCAGAAATATGCTTTCTTATAGATCCTTTCTTGCTTAATCCTTAATATGCTTGAAAATAAGTCTCACTGCAGTGGATATGATTGAGCTGAATAACTGATATTTTTCACTCATGTTTTTTCTTAATAAAATATAACTTACACCCTTTAAATGACACGCAATTACTTCATAAAATCTTACAAGTGTTGCATTACCCTAATGCTGAAACATGCGCACTGCAAATTTCTCCTGAATCTGGGCAACCATGAACGATTTTGAGGGATGCATTTTAAATAGGAAACCAGACGCAAAATAAATAGCAGATTTGCCATGAAATTTAAGTGCAGCAATCACACACTCCAAATAGACATTATAACCAAAGAGCACCATTGATTTGAAATCGCTAAAGAACCCACTTGTTTATCAATGTTTCTGTTACATCCTCTGACACCTTTCGTGTTTGCTGCATTTTACCCACAATGCACCATCTGTTAAGCTCAAAACACAAGCACACGGATTCTCAGTCCAACCAAAGTGTTGTTCCATCTGTCTCCTGCCTTTTCTTTTCATTTCTTTTTTTTTTTTGTATAGCAATGGCACTTCATAGGGAACCCTAATATAACTTTAATTCTAGCTGTGACTCTTTTATTTCAGGATGCGATCGAGTTGCAGGTGTGTGGCTGCATTCTTCAGAGATTCAGCTGGCGTACGTTCACATCCACCTGTCTTTTTCATCTGCATCCTCCACAGCAAGCACGGAAGAAGAAAAAAATATCTGGAAAACTTCACAGATGCAACAACTTCTCAAGTTTATTTATATATGTTGCTTATTAGTTAACACAAGTACAGCTTTGCCACTGCGACTAATACTGTGTGCCTCACTGACTGCTGCTGTCTTGATCATCAATATGCAGTTTATTCTAATAAAAGGGATATTTTGGGTTCAATACAAGGTATGTTCAAATGACAGCCTGTTGATAACCATAAAAATTCATAGATTTGTCTTTTAAAACACAAAAATCAAGAATGCAGTGAGGCACTAAAAATGGAAGTGAATGGGGGCAATTTCTGATTTAAAAGCAGAAACGTAAAGCTTGTAATTTTACAAAAGCACCTACTTCTTCTGTTAAAACCTGGCATTAGTTTTACAGTTGTTCCATGAGTTTTAGGCATTATGTTGTCATGGCAACAAAAGCAGAAATGATTAGTAGCAATTGTTATAAACTAATATTATGTTAACAAATATATTGTTTATGGCTCTATACAATGAATGAATGAATGAATGAATGAATAAATAAACAAATAAATAATAATTTAAAAAAAAGATTTTCACTCAGAAATTCAGTAAATTTCTTATTTCATTACAAAGAATTAACAAGTAAATATGGAAGCCCATTTCCGCCAGAGGATGGACAAACAAACAAACAAATAAATAAATAAACTGTAATTGTGAAGTTTTATCTCACAATTCAGACTTTTCTTCTCACAATTAAAAAAAAAGTTCTTAGAAACACAAGAAATAAACTTTGAATTGTGAGATATAAACTTACAACTCTGAGAAAAAAATATATTATTGTGAGACATAAAGATTAGAAACTTTTTCTTGCAGTTCCGAGTTCACAATTCTGTTGGGTTAGTCCGAGTTCAATTTCCTTGCCATGGGATAGAAACAAAAATGTAATTACAAGTTTCAATGTCATAATTCTGACTTTTATTTTTCTTGCAATAGCAAGCTTTTATCTCACAATTCCAACTTTTCTTCTAAGAATTGTAAGTTAATATTGTGTGAAAAAGGAGACAGAATTGTGAGATTTAAAAAGAATTGTGAGAGAAAAAACTCTGAATTGTGAGATCCCAGCAATTCCATTTTTATGAATATACAGTATATATAGTTTATCCTTTGGCTAAAACAAGGTTCCATAAGTAACAGATTGAATTATACTGGAAATATATTTTGTTGTTATAGCAGTTTCTTGTGAATATTTAGTTGTTATATATATATATCGATTAACATTTTTAATCTAATTAATTACATGATCTGTCAATTAATTAATCTAATTAATCGCAAATTACATTTGGCTGTGAAAATACCCCCAAAAGATTATTTAATGTTATTTTTGTGTTAAATGATAAAGTATTAAGTATACATTATAAACAGCTTTAGAAAGGAATATTTGATCGGATTCAACATAAACTATGAAACATAAAAAAAAGATAATTTGAGTAATTTTTTCGTTAATGCAGTGGAAGTCATTGGTAACCAAAACAGCTTTGTTACCAACAGTCTTCAAAATACCTTCTTTTATGTTCCACAAAAGAAAGTAATTTATTCAGGTTTGAGTAAATGATGGCATAATTATTATATATAGTTTTTTGGGTGAACTATTCCTTTAGAGATTTTTTCCCTATTCTTTTCCTTTTTTTATGAAATAATTCTCTAAATAATAAACTAAAACTGCCAGCAGGTGGCGGTAAACGTCTTTATGAGTCTTTCATTTGATTCGTTCAAACAGCTGATTCATTCAGGAATTCAGTAAAAGGCTCACTTTAGGGCTGCATCCGAAAACTCTAAAATGCTGCCTTCGGAGGCAGCATTCCAAGGCAGGAAGGCATCAAGGCACGTCTGAATCCAAATTCTGCTTTACTTCCTGTCTCCGGAGGTACCTTCTTCTGATCAAATTTTGAAGGCAGCATAGATGTATCCTTCGCTGCCTTTGATATCCCACGATCCTGTGTGTTCCATTCCGTGATGGTTGAGCTAAAAAAATAAAGATGGCGTCTGAAAGTTGTGTTTGGAGGTCAGTTTGTGTGTAAATGTATATTTCTGACTAACTTTTTGTACTTTTGATGTTATTTCTAGCGAGAAATCAGTATTATAGTAATTAAATATTCGTTTAGTTATCACAAAAACTTTAACTTCATTAAACCGTTACGCTGCCTCGGAAGCCTGTCCGAAATCAGTTTCATGAGGTGCCTTTGAGCAAAAACGCTGCCTGCAAAGTCATTGCCTCATACAGCAGAGAGGCAGCAAGTCAGCTGCCTAAGTTTTCGGATGCAGCCTATGAATGGGCCTTTGAATCATTGATTCATCTGATTCGTTCAAAATGCGGATGCATTCAGAAAACTAAATAACGCTGTGTTGCTTGGAGACACACAACAGTTCTGCTGTGGCTTTATAGGTAATATTTTTTGTTGGCAAAACAAAGCAAAAACAGACAATATTGTGTTTAAAATACAACACAATATTAATGTATTATTTACTGAACCGTTGTGTAAAATCACATTTGCACTCGTTATATTCGGGACAAACCATATATGTATATCTATGGAACAAATAGCTCTCGCTACTCGTGTGATATTGCTTATCATGTGATATAAATATTAGACAAAAACTCATACATGAGCATTTTTTGCCCCAATATCTTGAATTTTAGGCCATAATTGTATTTATGAAGTTGCATCACATTTGTCAACTGTATGAAATGTAAGATGACATACTAGTCTGGGGGCGGGGCCAGTGCAATACACACACACACACACACACACACACACACACACAAAATTATCTCTGGACTTCCTGATATAATTGATACCTCTGCATCGTTTTATTAGCTGTGTAGGTCTAGACATGTAGTGCAGCCGCTATCACATTCACTTACATCAGACACGCAAGTAAATGCATTGAAACATGCCCTCCAACGGCTCTCAGAGGATGTGATGCCATCTCAGGCCCTGTAATTAAAGTGTGATGTGTGGTTATGCTAGTGTCAATCATTTGTAATCTGTACAGCCATTAAGGGCCAACTTGTCAGAGCGATTGATCTGCGGCGCCTCTCACACGCCGTTTTATTCTCCCGCCGTGAAAAGGCCATGGCATTTGATTGACAGCGTATCCCTGCCTGCGGAACAACTTGCTAGCTAATGTTCTCACTAAAAGCAAAAGTCATCTTTCTCTGATAATCATGGACTGGTTCAGCTGGAGATGTTATGTGTATGTCACAGTTTGAAAAGGAAAAAACTTTATAGTTGTATATAGACGGTTGAGTACCTTGGCGGAAAGGGATGCAGTGTTGTTTATTGGCTTACACAACATCATCACTCGGAAGGTGTTACTTGATATATGACAAGCTAATATTACTCATGATGATATTTCAGTCAAGTGAGGAATTGTGAAAGTCGTGTATTAAATAAATTCAATGCACACATACTGAAGTAGTTTAAGTCTTTGGATCTTTTAATTGCTCACATTTAACAAAAACCCACCAATTCACCATCTCAACAAATTAGAATATGGTGATATGCCAATCAACTCAAAACACCTGCAAAGGTTTCCTGAGCCTTCAAAATGGTCTCTCAGTTTGGTTCACTCGGCTACACAATCATGGGGAAGACTGCTGATCTGACAGTTGTCCAGAAGACAATCATTGACACCCTTCACAAGGAGGGTAAGCCACAAACATTCATTGCCAAAGAAGCTGGCTGTTTACAGAGTGCTGTATCCAAGCATGTTAACAGAAAGTTGAGTGGAAGGAAAAAGGGTGGAAGAAAAAGATGCACAACCAACCGAGAGAACCGCAGCCTTATGAGGATTGTCAAGCAAAATCGATTCAAGAATTTGAGTGAACTTCACAAGGAATGGACTGAGGCTAAGGAGTAGAAAAGAACTGTACTGTTGCCCAGTGGTCCAAATTCCTCTTTTCAGATGAGAGCAAGTTTTGTATTTCATTTGGAAAACAAGGTCTTAGAGTCTGGAGGAAGGGTGGAGAAGCTCATAGCCCAAGTTGCTTGAAGTCCAGTGTTAAGTTTCCACAGTTTGTGATGATTTGGGGTGCAATGCCATCTGCTGGTGTTGGTCCATTGTGTTTTTTTTAAATCAACATCACTGTACCCGTTTACCAAGAAATTTTGGAGCACTTCTTGCTTCCTTTTTTTGAAGATGCTGATTTCATTTTCCAGCAGGACTTGGCACCTGCCCACACTACCAAAAGCACCAAAAGTTGGTTAAATGACCATGGTGTTGGTGTGCCTGACTGGCCAGCAAACTCACCAGACCTGAACCCCAAAGAGAATCTATGGGGTATTGTCAAGAGGAAAATGAGAAACAAGAGACCAAAAAATACAGATCAGCTGACGGCCACTGTCAAAGAAACCTGGGCTTCCATACCACCTCAGCAGTGCCACAAACTGATCACCTCCATGCCACGCCAAATTGAGGCAGTAATTAAAGCAAAAGGAGCCCCTACCAAGTATTGAGTACATGTACAGTAAATGAACATACTTTCCAGAAGTCCAACAATTCACTAAAAATGTTTTAAAACTATAGCAGTTTTAAGTCAAAATATCATTGTTCATTCATACATTCAATTATTATTAATTCAAAATGTTAAAATTATTTCTGTATTTATTATTTTAATTTATTCCAAAATGTAAAAAAAATGAATAATTTAATTAATGTAATTTATATTTATTCATATTTATGTAGGTAAAAAAATAGAGTAGAATATTTTTGTAAAACCATCGTTCTTTAATTTATTGTATATTTGGTCTGAAAAAATGCCTCTTCTAATTCTTCCTGTATCTCTCTGTAAATACTGAGCACATTCACTTGCCTAACTACCAAATAAATAAATATATAAATATTTCCCCTAAACTAATAAAATATACACAATAAATAAATAAAGAAACAAGTGTGCACAATAGCTGCATGTGACCCATGAAAGGTAGAAGCAAAAACTAAAGGAAGCAACAACAACAAAAAAATCCATCTAAAAAACTCACTGATGCAAGTTCACACTGGTGGAGGTCTGCCTGATGTAACATGTTAAATTAACATATCAGTTGCCCAGTCTGAAGGCCAAGATCTCGTTTTTTCAAGTTCAGTGAGGTACGGCTGGAAGTTATGCTAATCGGCTCAAAGACGAGTGCATTCATTTTTAAATATGCAGCCCATGGGGAGATCTCCAAAGAGGAGCTGTTGCACCTATAACAGCCAATGTATCAAGAGACATGCTATTCTTCTGTCGCTTTGAAACACATTGTAGGGAAAGCTCTCTTTGTTTACCGATGAATAGTTGAGACTTTCTCATGTCATGGCAAGCTTACTGCTGGTGGTATTGAGTCCTTGTCAGATATTGCAAACTATTCGCTGATTCACTGTTGGCCAGTCAATTAGGGGAGCTGAGAAAAAACCCAGAGAACCGTACGATCCAGAGCCCCATTTCACTTAACAGTGTTTTGTTGTTTTCCACTGTTGTGTGCTTGGTTCTTTAAAGATCTGTCTGAGCTATAGACCTTCACCCAGCACTGTCAGGCTGACAGCATATAGAGCGATGTTGTGAGCTGCCCTTCGATGCAGATCTAGGACTTGGAATGCAGTAGAGACCATGAAGCTGATCTCAAAACTAAAGCTGAAAGGATGAAAATGGCATAAACAGGAGAAGGCAGACAAATGGTGAAAACCTGCTGCCCTAGATAAAAACCTGACGTGTATACAGAGCACCGATTGGAGATATGGGACATTGAATGGATAAATATGCATTTTAAGACATGGTAGATCATAATTCTGGTATGTTATATAATTATAACATAATTGATATATATTATAAATTATATATAATACTGGGGGAGCCTAAAAATGCATTCATTCATTCATTCTATTTAAAACATTGTTTTCATGTATAGGGAAACAAATCCAAGTACGTTAAATATTGAATTTTGTAATTAAAATAATGCATGTGATGACAAAAAAAGTATAATTTA
>NW_015506229.1:10291-21123 GCF_001515645.1 Sinocyclocheilus grahami | reverse complement strand
CTCTTAAAGCCATGATCACATTAATTATTTTAAAGACTTACAAAATGCAATATTTAATGTCCTTTGACTTTTATTTTGTCATCACAAGCATTATTTTATTTAATTACAAAATGCAATATTTGATGTACTTAGATTTGTTTTCCTATACATGAAAACAATCTGTTTTAAATAGTTAAAATAATAACATAATTCACATTTGGCCTTAAAATACCTAAAGCCCCATTGAGCTCATGATCACATGCAGGACTTATACAGCATCACAGCAGCTCTGTCTCTTCTAATTCTCCCCGTATATTTCTGGAAAGCATGGCGTGATACTTTATGAATTCCTGTACTTCCATTCCATTCTCGATCCTCTTGCTCAATCTCTCAATCTGTTATCCTCTGTAAACTCTCTCTCTCTCTCTCTCTCTCTCTCTCTCTGTCTGTCTCTCTGGGGAGGTCTTTCCAGCTTTGTGAATGATGCGGGAGGTCAGGGAGCACGTGAGGAGTTATCCGCAGGCTTTTACGAGCCGTCCCGTGAGGCAGCCACCCCGGGGGAGAGGTCAGAGAGCTGGTGAACTACAGGACTGACGATGTGACTGGGGTTTGAATATGGTGCATGTGTTTTATATGCCCACAGAGACGGATGCTGTGTATTCAGGAAGCAAAAAGGTTATGGAAACACATATATGTTGCCAGAACAAAAACAGCACATATGGCATTACTCTATTTTCACAATATATACTAGCCGGTGTATGTGTATTATTTACAGTTCTACAATTATTTGTTCTGATCTCCAACAGTATTAGTGGTAGTTTTGAATTGTATTCTAGTTTCAGTGAGTCTAGTGGGGATTTTCCAGCAATTCTTTCTGTAGGTTTCATTATTATGCCAGTATAGGTCTTGAAAAGTGACTTATATGAGTCAATAAATCATTCATTCAAACGATTTGTTCTTGCACACTAATTTTTTTAGGAACAAAACAAGTGAGCCAATTAATTATTCTCTCAATCGATTTAAAAACACTGATTCATTCAACAAGGAACAAATAACTTAAGTAATAAAACAAGTGACTCTTTATAAGTGAGCCATGCAGTGAATCATTCACTTGATTGATTTTTTTTGTTTGCTTCTGAATATCGCCACTCCAGCACAAGGCTGCTTCATCAGGAACAAAAGTATTCACTCTTGATAGTGTTTGAATAGCAATTTTACACTCTAAAAAACACTGGGTTAAAAACAACCCAATTTGGGTTGTTTTTAACCCAAGGGCTGGGTAAATATAGGACAGAACACATATGGGGTTAATTTTACTTAGCAAATCGGGTTGTTTATTTAACCCATCATAATGGGTTGATTTAACACAGCTAATGGGTTGATTTAACACAGCTAATGGGTTGATTCATTTTTATTATAATATAGCTTATTTTTTTACTTTATACATGAAATAATGTTTACAGATGAACTTAAATCCACTAAACATTTGTAAAATACTCCACACAACCACTGGTTTGCATGATAACTTCCTTTATTTATCATTTACAGCATTGTTTATCGTTTGTGTGTGTACATATTGCTTATGTAAACTCGTTTAACAAACATTAAAAGTAAATATTAAACATTAAACAGAAGTAATTCACATGTAAAGACCGGTCAGTTATTCTGTTTCCACCGTAACAGCGCTGGCTCTCGTGCCCGAGCTGGAGTCGTGTTTGGTGGGGAACTGCTCACGACTGAGACCGCCGCCCTGCGTTTCACTCATAGCTGAACTATACTGCCACTGCCTTCATAACCTGTCCAAAACAAACAGTAAAAAGCTCTGAGGAAATATTTTAACATCCAAAGTATTTGTATTCTGTATCTTTATGAATAAAATCGTTTATTTTATGCAGAGTATCAGGCTTTTCCATCACGTGATAAGACCGACGTTAGGTGATTACACCACGCGCCTGTATGTTGCTCTGCACAAAATTGAACGATATACAGCACAGTAATGATTATAAATGTAAAATAAAATGTACACAAACCTGTATTTTACTGAAGAAATGCATCAATTCAATGGAGCTTAGAACTATTCTCTGCAGAAGAGAAGGCAAAATCCCCACGATAAATAACTCAACCGCTGGGTTACGTCTGACCCAGGATCTGAGTAATACAAAAACTACCCAAACATTGGGTTGTTATGTCTGACCCAGGAGCTGGGTAACACTAAAAAACTACCCAAACATTGGGTTGTTACATTTGACCCAGGAGCTGGGTAACACAAAAACTACCCAAACACTGAAAAAATAACCCCAAAAAAATTACCAAAAAGGCTCAACCCAGCATTTGGGTTAAAAAAATAACCCAGGATTTTTTAGAGTGTATTTATATAATAACTTTACGTATACTATTTAGACCCCACTTTCACATAAGTAATACAAAACGCAAAACCATGCAAAATGCAAACTGTTTCACATACTTTTTTATAGCAGGCAGTGCACAGTAAGAAATATTCCATTCTGAAAATAGCCACAGTTACATAAATTGCTCAATATGCACACATACTTTCTCACTTTTTTTCTATTGCTGTTTTTGTCATATATATAAACATGCTTAGGCCTACTGTTTTCTTGTTTATCTCTTTATTTCAGAAAGGGCCATGCTTGGAGTGGGTGTTTTTAACATACATTTTTTTTTTAGTGCATACTTTCTTTCTTTTATTTAATATCTCTTTCTAAGAAATATTATAAAGGGAATTCTGTAAAATGTCAAAAAAGCAAAAAAAAAAAAAAAAACATAGGATACAAAAATCTGACAATGAAACACGCTCTGTCATTTGGAAGACAGGTGTTTGTTTTTGACTCCACAAGTCAAGGCACAAAAGATGCTTCAAGTGAGTCACGGTGATAAACCAGAGTGTTTATCTAATGTGTCAGATTTTCCAGAAGTAGCTGACAATGACATGCACTCAGCTGAACAGATTAATGCTTTTCTTGATGAAACAATGCAACAAACGTCACTCTAGCCGTTTTTATCCTGGAACATCACAACATCACTCTGTTGCTGTATTCAGCTCATTTTGGAGGAGTGGATCCAATCCAAGATAATCTTTTAGGATTAAAATTGTTTATACCTGTTCTTACTGCTTTCCCCACACATATACTCTGAAAGCAGATACAGAATGTTATCATCAAGTATGGTAAAAGTGATCACTGGTGGAGAGAAAGTCTACCAGCAAATTTCATTCTGATGAATGAGGACTAATACACTTAATTGTCCTTTTTTGTGTCATCCTTGAATTCAGTTATTGTGATACTTGCTCTACTATGCATGACAACATTATATTATTTTCAATTTTCGGTTACACTTTATTTCAATAGTCCACTTTAGACATTCTATTAACTATAAGTAACTTTGTAACTACATGTCAACTACATGTCAACTAATTCTCATTAATTTGCAACTACATGTCTACTAACTCTCAAAGTAGACTGTTAGGGTAGGTTTAGGGTTAGTAGAATAAGTTGACAAAGAAAGTGTTAGAAGATATTAAGCAGACAGTCTACTAATACTCTACTAGCTGCTAGTTGACATGTAGTTGCAAAGTTACTTACTGTTAATAGATGTCTAAAGTGGACTATCGAAATAAAGTGTTACCCAATTTTCTATCGTTTTCTATTTGAATATATTTTCAAATGTAACTTATTCTTGTGATGTCAAAGCTGAATTGTCAGCATCATTGCTCCAGTCTTCAGTGTCACACCATCCTTCAGAAATCATTCTGATTTGCTGATTTACTGTTCAAGAAACATTTATTATTATCAAAGTTGAAAACAGTTGTGATGCTTAATATTTTTGTGAAAACAGTGATAGATCTGTTTCAGGATTCTTTGATGTCTTTACAGTCACTTTTGATCAACTGAATGTATACTTTATGAATAAAAGCAAAGGTAGTGTATATATAAATATTTATAATGAATTATATATAGTATTAATGATATATATACTGTATACTATTATGGTATCTTTATCATATAAATCTAATAGAACATGTTATGGCACATTTGGAGCAATTCAAACCTGTAAAAATATCTGGAAATTGTTGAGGCTCAGAGAAAAGTGGTAATTGCACATAATAATTTCTTATTCCTTTGGTAGTGTGGGTGCATAAAACAGCATATTACCACAGCATAAAATAATGTGATTTAAATAGCATGACAAAATAAACAATTATATGAATACTGCAATGATCCAAAGTCACCGAAGGTGCAATGATTTCAACAGGAATGATAAAGCTGACGCTACATCGAACTTTGAGAATGGCATGTCTGTTATCCAGAGTAAAATGCTGGCATGATAGAATGTGGGTATAATTTATTTGTCCTTTATTTAGACAACTCCTGCAACAAGAAGAAACAACAGCTGAATTTCTTAGTAGAGACACTGATGCTACATTTTTCTTCAATTTAAAATGGAAGATTAGACAGGAGAAGCCAGTGCTGTGCCTGAAGGATAATGAAAGTTTTGTCATCTCCCAACCATCTGCCATGCATAATTTAGCCGCTGAATTTTACTCTCAACTCTACGTTGCTGATGAATCAGTGCTGGGCTCTTCCAAAAACACCCAAAGCTGGAAGATTTGCACACCAAACAAATGTTCCAGGAGAGGGTCTGTAATACCTGGAGAAAGCTCTGATTGGCTCATGGCACCACAAGAACATACACAGTCCTCAAGGCTCTATACTGGTGATTATCTTGAGTTGTGACATCAAAGGCAGCAGAAAAAGTCATACTTTTAAGGGCCCTCCAGAATTAGTCATTGGTAAAATATCTACTGTAACACTCAAATATTTGTTATTTAAATATTTCTAGCAAAAAATGTCAGTTTGTTAGAGTACACAGATAGTTTTAAATGACAAACAGAGGGGGAAATGCTTGCTAACCAGTAAAACCTTGACTCCATGGTTTCAGACAACGACTGTGGACAAAAGATTCTTGGTTCAGACCACAGTCCTATAGATTTCTTCATGAAATTTGTGAACCTGCAATTTACTTGGACAAGTTTAAAAGCAATCAAGGTCAGAAACCTCTTGGAAAGCTTTTTAAGAGCTTTAATTTCTTAACAAAAATGATCTGAAGAGAGCTGAAACACTAGAGATCAGAGAAATAGAATTAAGAAATAGTTGACAGCACTTGCAGAATAATGTTGATTACTGTAAAAAAAAAAAAAATGTGAAGATGAATGGGGCCTATCAATGTTAAAAACTCACCGTTTCAATAATGCAGCCAACGAGATGTAAACAATATGCATTTTTATCATGACTTTAAATGCATAATTCAACCTGAAATTTTAATATTAGGAAACCCATACATGTGTGACGTTAACGTTCAAAAGTATCCGTTTTCAAATCCTGCCGCATGTTAAAGTTGTTTTGAAGTCCCAACACAATATTATGCAATGAATTGTGCACAATTAGGCTTTCTTAATCAAAACTCTGGCCGTGTAAATCATACTTTGTGTGGAAAGGAACATAAGTTGTCGGAGTTTTGGATGAACTATCCCTTTAATGAGACAAAATCATTTACAAACTTTTTTGTGTGGTTATATTACATTTTAAAACTTAATTACCATGACTATAAAAGTCTATAAACCCTAAAACAACTGTAACAATTATTTGAACAGATACAATTGTGGTTTTCACAGAACAATCAATGTTATAATGTCTATTAAAATTATTAACTTCAAATTTCTGCTTTAAATCCTCAAAAAATTGGCCACATTGGCTCCATTGTAAATGCCTCACTGTAACCTTGAACATATAACTATATACAGTATATATAATATTTTTGGATGTAATCAACATTATGCTACAAATACTGTCGATTGCACTTAATTTATATTGAACCCAAAATATTCCCAAAAGAGCAGACCAATTGCATCAAATGTAGTGAGGCTTGTTTGGTATAATTCAAGGTCGTCTCAAAGGCCATGCTATCTTATTAGAAAAAGATCTTATTGCTTCCTCAATGTTGCATAAAACGACCATTTAGAGCCAGCTGTTAGCATCATTAAAGACACTGAATGGCTTTTGTGGACGTTTGCTGGTCAATGAAACCTCCGTTAACCAGACTGAAAGGGTGGGCAGGGATCAATTGCTATTTCTTTTGTCAGATTCCTAGAGGCTTCTTTACGTAAGAGGCCTGAGCCGGTGTTCTCCTGAGGAAAGTGAGAAAGCTGAGCCTAAACTACCATCTGCTTTTAATGAATCGTCAACGAGTGGACCTGACCAGCCTGACACCTCTCTATAAGACAATGCTTCAGGTGTTGACCTGATCCACAGCTCTGCTCTGGCCGTGATGAGTCTGGACACAGTGTCAGCCACCCTTGTCGATTCAGAAAATGAGACACTTTGGTGCCATGTCGCCACAGCATTAATGTGTGTCATTTTTTGAGCGAGTAAGCATGACTGTCTCCAAGCACATTGCAGTATGGCTCAGGATAACATCATTATGGGAAGTGGACAGACCAGTGACTGAGATGCTCGATGTTTTACCACTAAAAGTTTAGAGACAGAAGTGCAAAGGAACAGTGGCTGATTCTACAAGAACAACATAATCCGTCTTTTCGCATCCATGCATAGAAATACTTATTTTTGTGTGTGTGTTTAAAGTACAACCGGTTAACCTACCGTTTAAAAGTTTGAGGTTGGTAAGATTGTTTTAATGTTTTTTGAAAGAAGCCTCTTATGCTCACCATCGATCATAAATATGGTAACATTGTGAAATATTATTATAATTTAAAACAACTGTTTTCTATGTGAATATATTTTAAAATTGTATTTATTCCTGTGAATTTTCAGCATCATCACTCCAGTCTTCAGTGTCACATGATCCTTCAGAAATCATTCTAATATGTGGATTTGCTTAATAAGCATTTCTTTTTATTATCAATGCTGCTTAATATTTTGTGAAAACTTTTCTTTTTCAGGATACTTTAATGTACATATACAATATTCAAATTAATAGCATTTTTTTTTTTATATAAATATTTTTAGCCACTAATCTATAAGTTGCTGTAACATTATTGTCTTTATTGTAACTTAATACACAATTCAATTTAATACACGATAAAACAACATAAATCCATACATACTATACAGGACTCAAAGGATTCAAAGTATGGACAACGATATATTCATTTGATATATTCATAAGCTTCAGCTCATTTTGCTGGATGTCCATTCTGTTCACACACGTTTTATTGGGTTTTCTTTATGGGCTGACTACGAATATGAATCACTGCCAAATAAAAGGAGACCTTTAAAAGTCAAAAGTCTTTTTTGCTCTCTTTATCTTTCTTTCTCACTGTCCCTCGCTTGGGAGGGTTTGTCCTTGGTAAATGATTATTACATTTTCAGCACTCAACATAATTTACTAATTTTATTTGAGAAGCATTCCAGAATGAAAAAAAGTACCCAAAACGAAATGCAGAAACGGTATTACTCAGTCACACTTGCAAACTAAATATCATACCTAAAAATATTCAGGCTAATGTGAACCAGCCTAAACAAGCACAAAACACCAATCACTGTTCAGTTTCTTATTGTTCACTCTACAATTGCTATTCAGTGAGTTGAATGGTAAGGCCAGACAAATTGGAAAAATTTATTATATACCTAAATAAAGCCATTCTGAATGTGAGTTTTATAAAACAGTGTCTAAATGGCCATTTCACTAATGGTTAACATTTATAAAAAATGTTAATAAAAAAGTTTAGAAAATATTTATCCTACTGCATTGTTGTGAAACCCCGTTTTGGAACGTTTGTTTTTGAACTGATGAATCACCATCAATAAGACCAGTTTATTAAATGAATATGGTAATGTTTTATTATTTACCACTGCGGGCTCCTTTTTTTTTTTTTTTTTTTTTTGGTTTAGATGAAGCAAAGCTTACCTTCTGATCGTGGCTGTAGGCTAATGCCCAGTCCTCTTGAGTGTGATGGAAAAGAAGACTTAAGACAAAGAAGTTTAAGCGGTACTTCTGATAACTGGCACCTTCATCCGAGCTGATGAGAATACTGCTTTCAAACTCTGGGTCAGTCAACACCATTATCTGAGGAAAAAAAAGAAAAAAAAGAGACAGGCACAACGGTTAACCCTGTAAAGTCTGACATATGAGTAAACAGAAGAATATGGATTGGAGTTACTCCAAACTCCAAAAGAGGCCCAAACTTACAACAAAATGAAATGTGGTGCAGTTGCTCATATTGATACGACAAAACAGTGACATGTAATGTAAATCAATGAGATCTTTATAACAGTATAGCAGCCCATTCACAGAAAATGCATATAAATATCAGTTGACACTATATCTCCCAAAATTATATATTAGAAAGATTATATTTAAATGTTTAGTTTTATGATCAAAGCTCTGTAGTTTTTATTGTTGGAGGCAAACCTTAAGTGCAGTGCAATGCAATGGTGATTAAGAGATGAGCAAATAAACATTCCACAAAAGCCTGATGGATCATATTTGACGCTCACATTTTAACATGATTTTTCTAAAAATCATTCCAGTAAGTGTTCATCTTGAAATATTACCAACAAGTTATTCACAGCAAAAAAAGACACTATGTATTATGTACTATGACCTGAAGGTGGATATTTTTTTAATTATACAAAAATAAATTTTTCTTAAAATGTATAAACTATCGATCCCACAACAGAAGGGATGTACAACAGTAGAATGTGTGCAACAGGTTTTTCAGCAGTTTGGATCATGCTAATCATTCAGAGGCTTTAGAAATTTGTATATCAAATATGATATAGTAGGCTATTTTTTTTTTTATTCATAGTGAACTTGCTGCTATCTGGCCCCCTGCACCTTTGCTTAATCAACTCCATTTAAAGGAACATTTCACACAAACAATAGAAATCCCTCTGCATGACTTCTTCCATGTAATTTTAATTTTTAGGTGAACTATTCCTAGCTTTGGACCACCAACTAAAGCTCATTCTAGGTCAAGGTTGACCATTGCTTCCATTCTAAATGGAATAATAATGAGAGTGAGCTAAAGCTACTGTAGTTCTACTTTAGCACTGACCTTGGCTTAGTTTCCAAGCTCCTCTTAAATTGATTCTGGTTATATGTATGCACAGAGGAAAATCTGTGGATGGGCATATAGTGCTTAATTAAAACAGATGCAAAACTCTTCTGGTAGTGAACACATTGCATTATGGAAAGCGTTTCTTTTTATGCTCGTGTTTGACTGGGCGGTTGCGTCTGATCTCAGTGATAATTAAAGGGTAAGTACGTCTGCCTGCTCGTTAAATGGGCTCGCACCTGAATGCCAGGCATTGTGCTCACTGTCATTCGAAGATTGTTACAGTGCTAAAAACAGTTGCAGACATTTTCATTATGGATTTCTTACTGCTTGAAAAAATACAATGTACATGCCTTGGATGTTTAAATGAAACTTAATAGGCTCTAAAGCATTTCGGAGCACATTCATTTAAGCATGCACACTTTTGGCTGACATCTAGACGTGATAATATTTAGCAAGCAAACTGAGAAACATAAGCTCGAGACCTCCCCAATTCTATCATCTCGCTCTTTCCCTCGCCTCCATCCGCCCTAAATGTAAACGGCTGTTTTCTTCCCTCAACTGGATTTGAATTGGAAAAACAGTGGTGCATTTGTCACTGACAAAAATCCCACCCCTCTCTCCACAAGCTTTAACTACGAATCCTCCAGAGCGGTGATTTAGATAAATTGTTTTTCATTAAGCGCCAATAAACAGCCAGCCGAAACGCAGCCAGGATTTTGTTGGCCTGGGCTCCCCGATTTTTACTGTTCATTATCGTTATAAGAAGATAGAAAGATGCCCCTTGTGTCTGCTGGTGTCTTTGGGCTTGTCAGATGCAATTCATAGATTTTAGGGTGAAATCATTTTCCGTAATAGTGCATTGGGTAACAGTGATTGTTATCAAAGGGATATAATTTTTCACTTTGAGTCCCTTGTCGAAGTTTTATTTTAAAAAATTGCACGTTTCTAGAACTTAACCAGAATTTAAACAAAAGTGGGTTTTCGCAATGATACCATACACTGTAAAATAAATAAATAAATCAGTTGTAAATAAAAACAAAAATTATAAGGTTTAATCACAGTATTCAAGAAAAGAAAATACTATTTCATTATTTCAAAATGTGTTACTTTAAAGGGGTCATATGATGCTTTTTTTAAAAATCATTATTTTGTGTATTTGGTGTAACAGAATATGTTGACATGCTTTAATGTTAATAAAACACATTATTTTTCAAATACTGTACATTACTGTAGCTCCTCTATGCCCCGCCTCTCTCAAACGCTTAGTTTTCTACAAAGTCCCTCCTTCCGACAAGCGCAGTCTGCTCTGATTGGTCAGCTGACCCAGTGCATTGTGATTGGCCGAACACCGCAAGCACTCGTCGGAAATGTAACGTCCCTTACCATAATCGCGAGCTTCATCTTTCAAAATAAATGTAAAGACAGTAAATAATGTCATTAGTTTTACCATCAGTTCAAGCCTGAAAGGGGAACAGAGTCGCGTGACAGACACAGTGATGAAGCTGGTATGTGTTTGCAGTACACAAGCCACGGTTAAGACAGCTGACTCCACTGTGATGTGACCCTGTCTCTCTCTCTCTCTCTCTCTCTCTCACACACACACACACACACACACACACGTGATGTGCAAAACTCCGTATTTGAACAGTCAATAGCAAATACTTAAACTAATAACAAAACATACTTACAGTAGCTGATTCAGAAGCGCCAGATTGTCATAGCAAAGTCAGAATGACCTCCTCTCCTAGGTTCACGAAAC
>NW_015506229.1:6386-7834 GCF_001515645.1 Sinocyclocheilus grahami | reverse complement strand
TATAATATAATATAATATAATATAATATAATATAATATAATATAATATAATATAATATAATATAATATAATATAATATAATATAATATAATATAATATAATATAATATAATATAATATAATATAATATAATATAATATAATATAATATAATATAATATAATATAATATAATATAATATAATATAATATAATATAATATAATATAATATAATATAATATAATATAATATAATATAATATAATATAATATAATATAATATAATTTAATAATGTAGTATGCATCAGCTTTCCACACTGTTAAGGTCTGTCTAAGCAGAATTGCTCCAGGTTGATCAGGTTAGTCACTCCTTTAGTGCCTTTTAGTATCTTTTTATAGGCTGCTGGAAAGCAGAAAAATAAAGAAATATTTCAAAATAACTGGCTTTATTTGAAGTAGGGAAACATGGAGTCTCTCAAAGGGAAGAAAACAGAGAATAAGAGGCTGTAGGTGTCTTACCTTTCTCTTGTTGGTGGGGCAGACATAGAGGTAACTCAAAACGGTCTTGACTCCCACTTTATCATTCAGTCTCTCATAAGTGCTGCCATAATCCGTTGATCTGCAAATAGAAGCACAATTCTCAATATGGTATTCAGAATGCATTTCTTTTTGTTGTTTGTGTTTGCTTGTGTGTGGATATGAATGCTCCAGTCATGACCTGGCCAAAATGAGTACATTCTCCAGCAAAATGAATCTAGATTGGAATTTGCAGACATCAGCCAAACTCAAACGATTGAACAGATTTCAGCAAATTAAATTCATAAGAGTGTTTCACAGTTTTTTGTTGTTGTTCTTTTTCCTGGCTATTTATATTTCCCCGATCCTCAGCAATGAGCAGAAAAGCTCGGTAAGACAAACACAATCTGCTGAGCATATGCTGAGCAATTCTGCCTTGTTCTACAGACAGCAAAACTAACATCATCCTGCAACCCCTGGGCATAACAGTGACAACTGATCCAGAGAATACACTGATTTGTTTAGAAAGGCTAATGATATTTACAGTCTTGCAATGCAGACTTGAGTATGGACGGCAGGGACATGTTCCTAACAAAGATAAGAGACCACTGAGTAAACTACCTACATTTCTGACGTAAGTAGTATGAAAGTATTTTAGTACTAGGAATGCTGTCTAGCATGAGTTGCTAATGCACGATGATGGCAGAGGTGTTTATACTCTTTGTTGCATTCAAAACAACAGGTGCTAGTACTGAGAAAATACACTGTAAAAAAAAATCAATAAAATAGGGCAAAATGTACTGTATTCATTTGAAAAACAAAAAAAATGCCTGTGCATTGCAGGTGTTTTACCGGTATTTTGAATATTGACAAGTATTAGTTTGTTGAACTTTACATGTCATACAGTGTAGTAGCAAAATAAAAAATAAAAAGAAATAAATAAAAAACACCCAACAA
>NW_015506229.1:1300-6375 GCF_001515645.1 Sinocyclocheilus grahami | reverse complement strand
AAAAAAAAAACCTTTTGGTGTTCTTCTGTCAACTGTCCAAAAATCCACTTCCCTTACCTGAGATGAGAGCTTTTCTTGATCTCGCTCTCCCCTCCAACCCCTTGTTTTATCTCACCAACTGTGTCTTGCCATTCCTGCCATCTCTATTTTTGCTTCCACCTCTCTTCTTCTCCTGAGCTTTGCCTATTTCAGCTGAGTAAAATTTGCCTGTGGCCCATGTCACGCCCACCAATTTCTCTCTCCTATTCAGCCTCTTTGTGGGAACATAACGTTCTTTAACACTACATGCACACGTATACTTGCTATTTAAGCCTTATAGGAAACGTTCACCCAAAAATATCAATTCTGTCATCATTTTCTCAACCGCACATCGCTCCAAACCACACGTATGACTTTCTTTCATCCGAGGAACACAAAAGGTGAATTTTTGAATAATATACTGGCCTGATTCTTTCAAAATAACTGACAACTTTTGTATCACAAAAACTACATGCCATATGGAAATGTAATATATGTCCTATATCAAGAGTGATATTGGCATATATGTTACCTATAAGGCGATGTATAATTTTCACATATGCACATTCTCTTGGTAAGTGAAGATATAAGTTTATAACATAAATAAAATCATCATAGTAAAATTTGTATATGTACATATGTTAATAATATCTATATTTTGATTTTTAGCAACCATGTACAATATGCATTATTTAAATATTTTATTTACACAATTATTAAAACAACAAATATTCAAGAAATCTGTATGTCAGTATATGTTTTTGTAATCAATTTATTTTATATTTAAGTATATGAATGAGCATGTATTGATGTACATATCATTTATTTCCAAAATGTGTTAATCATACATACACATACATGGTAATACATTGTTTCTTATTTCCATAACTTGTTTCAATTTGTAATCAGTTAGATATATGTTTTTAATTCATATGAAATATAAGTCATATATGGAAATTTTATATAGACACATAAATAGCATTTGCATATCATGTGAGACACTGAGACCTAAATTCATGACTAAAAGCTGCTGTTTGCAAAAGTTATTAACAGTAGCGAGTAGCAACCTCTGATTCATGAATGAATCATTATTTTGAATTGGATCTTTTCATTTAATAATTTCAAAACCAGTCTGATTAATTCATTTGCAAAATAGACTCATTGCCTCATGATTTATTTCAATAAATGACTTCAATTGCATCCTGTTCGTCACACAAAGCTACTGTATGGCTTTAAAGGACTTGAAATATTCAACAAATATACTTATATGCTTTTATGGTGCTTTTGTGTCCACTTTGAAGCTTCGTCCCTCATTCTTTGCCAGAAAACAGATGACTCAGAGAATCTGGCCTCTAAAACGTCACGTACCATTACGGATGCTTTTGTTAAACTACTTGTGAACAAGTTAAAGTTGAAAAATATCACACATGACAGCCCCACAAGACAAACATTCAAATTTCTTTAGAGGCCTACACAAAGTAAATAATTCATGCTCTCCCGATGACTTGCATGTAAAATATTACCAAAGCAAAAGCAAGTGAATAGGCCCGGCTTTTCAAGTCTGAATAATTTAGTAGGAGAAATGAGCTGTTAGCCAACACAATCCTCCCCGACGCTCTAATACTTCTCCATAACGTTAGCTTGCTGTTCGCAGCAATAGTGCACATACAATAGTGTTTTCAACACCATCACTGACTCCACACCAAAGTGACAGTCTCAGAAACACAGACAGAGGCACATCCCACACACCGCTTCCAAACAGAGGCAATCTAATTTGAGACACCATGGAGGATTCCCATTTTCCATCGCTCAATTCCTTTTTGCCTCTTCCCAGGAGCGGGTCCCCACGCCAATAGGGCAGTAATGGATTTCAGTGAAATTACAATGCAATCTTCCCTATATACTGTTTTGTATTCTGGAGTGGCAGCACAAAAAAAAGGCACAAGGATTATTCACAGTAAAGAGACCGTCACTTCATCTAGGTATTAACGAAAGGGAAAGGTGAAGTGAGAAGTAAACAAAGGAAATATATACAGTAAACTCCAACCAGGGCTGAAAGTGTATATGCTGTACAATGGCAGAAATGTATCAAATATCAGTTTCTTACTATGCAGGTTATGCATGAATCTGTATTCAGAGCCAAAACTATCCATATTGTAGTGCACGTTTTACTGTTTTTGCACTGATGGTAGGTTTATTTTATGAATGCAGCATTTTGCTTTGAATCCATCAACTTGATTATTATTATTAGGATGCACACATCTTCATGGCACTCCACCCCAAAAAAGATGATAGATAGAGAGATAGAGAGATAGATAGATAGATAGATAGATAGATAGATAGATAGATAGATAATTATTATTATTAGGATGTAAACATCTTCATGGCACTCCACCCCGAATAAACAAACAAACTAATAAATAAATAAATAAATAATTTTTTTACTTTATTTAGTTTTTTTTTTTTTTTAGGATGTTAGGATGTAAAAAGCTTCATGGCACTCCACCCCAAATAAGAATGAATGAATGAATTAATTAATTAATTAATTAATGACAATTATTATTATTATATTATTATTAGGATGTAAACATAATAATGTCACTCCATCCCAAATAAGAAAACAGAACGCAAATAAATAAATAAATAAATAATTAGAAATCAGCATTATTCAAACAATTGCATGGTGTATTAGCCAACAAAATACATTGCATCAATAGTTTTTAAAATCAAATACCAGCAAAATAATAACCACACAAAACAGACTCCACCCCAAATAAGAATGAATGAATGAATTAATTAATTAATTAATGACAATTATTATTATTATATTATTATTAGGATGTAAACATAATGTCACTCCATCCCAAATAAGAAAACAGAAAGCAAATAAATAAATAAATAAATAATTAGAAATCAGCATTATTCAAACAATTGCATGGTGTATTAGCCAACAAAATACATTGCATCAATAGTTTTTAAAATCAAATACCAGCTAAATAATAACCACACAAAACAGAAGTAGGGGGGAATACACCAGGGAAAGAAACTATTGTTGCTGTATTGTATGTATTCTTCTTGGGATGCTTTTATTTTATGTTAACGCAAAAGATGATTCAAGGCTTTGCTAAGTGGTTTCATTTAAAAAATAATAATAATAATAAATGAAAAGATAAAGATAAAGAAAATGAAGCACAGTATCACTTTCGTTATGGTTCCACAGCAGGAAATGAGCTCATCATATCTTGTCTTATCATAAGCCTCTAATTTAAGAAGACTGAGGTGGTTCATATTTTTATAGTAATATCATGACATTCTGAAAGAATAATGTTCATAATGTTCATGTTAGTGGTATCATTACTTTTATGATGTCAGACGACACAGGAGTTGAATTATGAAAGTGTGAGCCGTTAAGAGTAACCTGCTATAAGTGGTGTGACGCTTTCCTGCATTTGAACGTCGTTCTTTATACCCTAGTGACAAGAGAATCCAGCTGAAATCAACAGGGATCAACTCAATCCTGCCAGAGAAAACGGTCCGCAATTATAGTTTAGCATCTGTCCTTATAATATTTTCCTTGCACACAGTTAAAAAAGATGTGGCTTGTCATGTTATTCAATTATTTAATTCCCACCAGAAGAGCTCCGTCGAGATGACTGGTAAAATTATGTTTATACACCTGCTCGCGAGTTTGGAGAATTGCATCTGGGACTTTAGAAAACCATTAAGAATAACCGAACAGTAGGTTAGGAGAAAAACACAAGTCGGAGACTTAAAAGACCAATAAAAGCACATGCCTGAAGCTGGGGCAACATTAACATACCCAAAAAAAACACAGCACAGACTTTTCCAGGAGAGAAATGAATGCAGCATCAAATCCCAGAGTGAATTTAAGGTCGGAAAATAAAAAGAGACTTTGTTCTTCGGTGGCACGTCTGCGAATGTTTCACACCAAAAGCCACAGAGACGGGCACATTTTAGTGAAGCACAGGCAATGGCTGGAAAAAAGGCACATTTTGCGTCTCATATGGCATTGCTGTACCTCGACTTCCATTTTCATGTTGAAGATTGGAAACTATCTAAAGCACATCTGGGAAATATGGCATGTTAACAGAAAAATCTGTTTGTGTTCTACAGTGTTGAGATACGCAATGCCAAGATGTGATTCCCAGCGTTTGACCACATGCCATCTTTGTTTCTGTGAAAATGGGTTTAGTCCCCCGAATCCAGAGCTGCACGCCAACATGAAACTCAACTGGACACAAACTTCAGTGAATGGAGGAAAACCGCAGGAGAGGGGGGCAAAGACATGGAAAGATCCTGAAAATGAGAGGACTGGTGGCCAGGTATCACGTCAGGGATTGTCTGTGAGGAGAAGCCAGATGGTGAGGCAGTAAAGTAGAACAATGTGGAGACATGTGCACCAGGCTCCAGGGATGGCGAGAACAATGAACGCAGCAGAGAACTTCAAAAACAAGCCACCACCTCATCAAAAATGCAGTCAAAATAAACCGAATAACTGAAGTGATAACGTTAACTGTTGTTTTAATCAGTTCCTTAGTAACATGTATAACTCTGATTGCATGCAACACATAAAAAAATCATTTTGTTTGATATGTTTTTCTTTCATATGCAAAAACCTCTAGGTGTGTGAAATCACCTCACAAAATCCAGAGGAGCCTGACGTACCTCTGATGTGTAAATTGACCAGAATGCATATGCAAATGGTGTAGCATCATTTATTTCTGGTGTCTAAAAAGGCAAACGGGAGAAGAAATTAGATTTGACTCTTTTCCTATAAATAACTAATTGCTATCAGTGATGAGGTTTCAAACCAGTTAGCTTTCAGTGTGTCATCTGAACAAGAGCAGAGAAAGCAAAAAATAGTCCAAATTATGGAAGAATTTCAAAATTAATTAATTTGCATTAATGAAGAAGCATTAGTAATGTTCATAGTGATCATATGATAACTGTGTTTAGAATTATATAGTTTGAATTATAGTCTCTTCCTCAGATTAGGGAGAAATTATATTTTCATGTTATCATAAATTATAATATAT
>NW_015506229.1:0-1104 GCF_001515645.1 Sinocyclocheilus grahami | reverse complement strand
CTGGCCGCTGACCAGCAGATAGTGTCCGTGTTTGCTCTAAACACAGGAGAAAGAAACAAAAATCACAAAGGTGTAGAGAGCAGTGAAAAAATGAAAGGAAGAAAGGGAAAGATACCTATTGGATGAATCGCTTGACCTCATATTCCCCAGGGCAACTAAAAAAAAGGATTTTGAATGGAAACACTTTTTCTTACCTGAACTTTTGCCAGTAAGATGAGACTGAAGAGAGATCTGAAACACTCTCTTTTTAGCGGCCCTTGGGCTGAAGTGAGCTTGGAGGACAGCAATACACATTCAGCAGGCTATTGTTTGGATGTGTGGGTACAAAGGCGGAAAGTGAGCTGAAACGCAGGGACGACGCATCACTGCCAGCTTTAAGATCTTCTTGTGATATATTATGCCATTTGTGCTGGTTGAAGTCACTGGTGGAGGAAGTTTGTGTGTGAGGTGGAGGTTAGTCTGACTCCAGGCTACAGACACTGACATAAATCAAGTGTCTGCCCTGACAGACTGCCTGTGCGGTGCAGAGAAACAAGACAGGAAGACAGGGAGGATTTGAACACAAACCTGTTACCGTCAACCTAACAACCACTAGTGAGCCTGGTGTGTGTTTTACACTTACTGCGTGCGTGAAATAAACAAACTGTTATGTATAGGAACTCTATCTGCAGATTATGTCGATGGCAGCAAGTGACAGTCTTTATGAATGAGTCATTGAGTCATTGAATCAAGTAATCGATTTGTTCAAAAACACAAATTCATTCAAGAATGAAACAAGTAACTGTGTTTGAGTGAGTCGTTGAAGCATTCATTCAACCAATTTGTTCAAACACTATGATTTATTCAGAAACAAAATACTATTGACTGTGTGTTACATGCAGCTGGAGATATCTGATTAAAATGTCAGTAACTGACAAAACAGACATTTTTAATGTGATTACCTGCATGTGATGTTGCTTAAATATGCATTCCTTTTCCGAAGTTTGGAGTTGGTAAGATTTTTTAATATTTTGAAAGACTCCTCTTCTGTTTACCAAGGCTGCATTTGTTTGATAAAAAATACAGTAAAAATTGTGAAATATTATTTATATTAAAAAAAAAAAA
>NW_015506228.1:428224-428538 GCF_001515645.1 Sinocyclocheilus grahami | reverse complement strand
GTACACATGCGTACCGAAGCGAAAGAGCCGTGTAGCATTGCACCCCTATCGTACAGTAGTGTTTGGGATCCGGGGTGTTTATTCTGCGTGCTTGACTCCGTCAGGGCGTGTTTGGTGATGGCGCAGCTGCTGGAGGACAGCTCGTTCTGTGAGGAGTTTATTCAGCAGTGTCCCGCAGCGGTGGAGGTGCTCAACCTGATCGCTCAGGAGTGCAGTCCTGGTGAGAGCTCACACCTGAATGCAGCAGCAATGCAATGCAATGGTACATCCAAAAACAGTAACCGTAGAATAAAAGAAAGGAATATGTGACCCTG
>NW_015506228.1:425838-427722 GCF_001515645.1 Sinocyclocheilus grahami | reverse complement strand
TTTTTTTTTTTTTTGTGAAAGCTTAAACTGCTTCATTTTGATTACTTTTACAATGTCTTTATGAACTTTTTATTGTGTGCAAGTTTAAAACACCCTCATGTATTTTAATGTTTCATGAAATTTTTTCTTTTTTCATGCAATGAGCCATGCATATTCCAGGTCTTCTGAAGCCATGTGATGTCTTCCTGTAGTGTAACAGCATTTATCGGCATGGTGTGTGTGTTTGCAGGAGAGCGTTTAGTGATGGTTGAGGCTCAGTGTGAGCGGGTTCGGATGCTGTATCGAGACTGCGCTCGTCCTCCACCTCCTCCAGTGCAAACCGATCAACGACAGGTGAGATGAGCATCGTTAATGCGACCGAGAGGAGCCGCTTGCTGTTGTGTGATATTATCATGTCTGCTATCCTTCTCTCAGCTTCCTGCTTGCCTTATATGGGCTGCTCTGTACACACACAAAACGACTGGCAGACATAAAGCCTTTTGAACACATAATCAGTCTTCCTCTCTCCGCAGCCTAAGGAAATCACGTGGTGCCCGTCACGCGTCTTCCCTCCGGTGCGCGCCTGCATGTTCTCCTCACACTTGACCTCTGTGACCTTTCTGGCCGATCCGAGCGCAGGCGGAGGCCTTCCCAGAGGAACGTTCATCTACGCCACTTCACCTGTGCCTGTCCAGGTAACCACAGCCTGTTTGTGGCGCATAGTTTTTATATTTTCTAGTTTTCTTTCCATTTTTGTGAATGTTTTAGTAATTTTGTTGTGTTTTTGACATTTTTATTATTGTTTTTAAAAAGTTTTAGTTTTTTGTTTATTTGGTTTCAGTTATTTTAGTACTTCAGCTTAAAGGGGTCATCGGATGCCCATTTTCCACAAGTTGATATGATTCTTTAGGGTCTTAATGAAAAGTCTGTAACATAGTTTAGTTAAAATTTCTCAAAGGTAGTGTAAAAAACACCTTTTTACCCTGTCAAAAACAGCTCTGTTTACAGCAAGCCATTTTAGTGCATGTCGCTTTAAATGCAAATGAGCTCTGCTGACCCCGCCCCTCTCTTCCGAGCCGCTTTCTGAGAGATGAAACTTCAGCCGCGTTCATCTTGAAAATTGCTAACTAGCACGTTATTAGGAAAGGCGATTTGCAAAGATTCATTAAAAAACCTGACACTCACTTCTTCTGTAGGTGAAGCTGGATCACGAATGATTCGCGCAAACATAGACGCATTTATGTAGATCAGGGTGCATTCCCTTCAGAAACAAATGTAATCCTCTGCGTCTTCAGCGGCTCAGATGTCGGGAGTAAATGACGACTGCTATGTTCATTATTGCATCCAACAACAGAACACCTCAATCGCTTAGAGGAGTCATTCTGTGGGGGTTTGGATTTATCGAGATTTAAAAAAAAGCACTGGGTGGATCTTTATCATTATAGGGTGGTTGTGTACACACATTTAATTAATTTAAATTCAAACAACATGTAAAAGTGAATTTTGCATCCATTGACCCCTTTAAACTAAATGAAAATAAGACAACTGAAAATGGCAACTAGATGAAATAAGTTTTTATTTTTTTTCATATTTATTTTATTTTCATATTTATTTAGTTTTCTTGTAAATCAGCAATACATTGATCAAAAGTGACATTACAGATATTTATAATGGTACCAAAGATTTCTGTTTCAAATAAATGCTGTTCTTTTGACCTTTCTATTCATGAAATAATCCTGAAAAATAAAATGTATCACAGTTCCCACAAAAGTATGAAGCAGCACGACTGTTTTCAACATTGATAATAATCAGAAATGTTTCTTGAGCAGTAAATCAGCATATTATACTGATTTCTGAAGATCATGTGACACTGAAGACTGGAGTAATGATGCTGAAAATACAGCT
>NW_015506228.1:408009-421603 GCF_001515645.1 Sinocyclocheilus grahami | reverse complement strand
TTTTTTTTTTTTTTGTGAAAGCTTAAACTGCTTCATTTTGATTACTTTTACAATGTCTTTATGAACTTTTTATTGTGTGCAAGTTTAAAACACCCTCATGTATTTTAATGTTTCATGAAATTTTTTCTTTTTTCATGCAATGAGCCATGCATATTCCAGGTCTTCTGAAGCCATGTGATGTCTTCCTGTAGTGTAACAGCATTTATCGGCATGGTGTGTGTGTTTGCAGGAGAGCGTTTAGTGATGGTTGAGGCTCAGTGTGAGCGGGTTCGGATGCTGTATCGAGACTGCGCTCGTCCTCCACCTCCTCCAGTGCAAACCGATCAACGACAGGTGAGATGAGCATCGTTAATGCGACCGAGAGGAGCCGCTTGCTGTTGTGTGATATTATCATGTCTGCTATCCTTCTCTCAGCTTCCTGCTTGCCTTATATGGGCTGCTCTGTACACACACAAAACGACTGGCAGACATAAAGCCTTTTGAACACATAATCAGTCTTCCTCTCTCCGCAGCCTAAGGAAATCACGTGGTGCCCGTCACGCGTCTTCCCTCCGGTGCGCGCCTGCATGTTCTCCTCACACTTGACCTCTGTGACCTTTCTGGCCGATCCGAGCGCAGGCGGAGGCCTTCCCAGAGGAACGTTCATCTACGCCACTTCACCTGTGCCTGTCCAGGTAACCACAGCCTGTTTGTGGCGCATAGTTTTTATATTTTCTAGTTTTCTTTCCATTTTTGTGAATGTTTTAGTAATTTTGTTGTGTTTTTGACATTTTTATTATTGTTTTTAAAAAGTTTTAGTTTTTTGTTTATTTGGTTTCAGTTATTTTAGTACTTCAGCTTAAAGGGGTCATCGGATGCCCATTTTCCACAAGTTGATATGATTCTTTAGGGTCTTAATGAAAAGTCTGTAACATAGTTTAGTTAAAATTTCTCAAAGGTAGTGTAAAAAACACCTTTTTACCCTGTCAAAAACAGCTCTGTTTACAGCAAGCCATTTTAGTGCATGTCGCTTTAAATGCAAATGAGCTCTGCTGACCCCGCCCCTCTCTTCCGAGCCGCTTTCTGAGAGATGAAACTTCAGCCGCGTTCATCTTGAAAATTGCTAACTAGCACGTTATTAGGAAAGGCGATTTGCAAAGATTCATTAAAAAACCTGACACTCACTTCTTCTGTAGGTGAAGCTGGATCACGAATGATTCGCGCAAACATAGACGCATTTATGTAGATCAGGGTGCATTCCCTTCAGAAACAAATGTAATCCTCTGCGTCTTCAGCGGCTCAGATGTCGGGAGTAAATGACGACTGCTCTGTTCATTATTACATCCAACAACAGAACACCTCAATCGCTTAGAGGAGTCATTCTGTGGGGGTTTGGATTTATCGAGATTTAAAAAAAAGCACTGGGTGGATCTTTATCATTATAGGGTGGTTGTGTACACACATTTAATTAATTTAAATTCAAACAACATGTAAAAGTGAATTTTGCATCCATTGACCCCTTTAAACTAAATGAAAATAAGACAACTGAAAATGGCAACTAGATGAAATAAGTTTTTATTTTTTTTCATATTTATTTTATTTTCATATTTATTTAGTTTTCTTGTAAATCAGCAATACATTGATCAAAAGTGACATTACAGATATTTATAATGGTACCAAAGATTTCTGTTTCAAATAAATGCTGTTCTTTTGACCTTTCTATTCATGAAATAATCCTGAAAAATAAAATGTATCACAGTTCCCACAAAAGTATGAAGCAGCACGACTGTTTTCAACATTGATAATAACTAGAAAGGTTTCTCGAGCAGCAGATCAGCATATTATACTGATTTCTGAAGATCATGTGACACTGAAGACTGGAGTAATGATGCTGAAAATACAGCTGCGCATCACCGACATAGATTACATTGTATTTCAAATTGTAATATTTCACAATTTTGCTATTTTCACTATTTTTGATCAAATAAATGCAGCCTTGGTGAGCATAATTGTACGCTAGTCTATAGCCTGCCACTGAAATATCCTGAGCAGCTGAATTAATATTCTAAAAAAAAAAAAAGTTCATTCAATAACGTGCATTCATTGCGTGGATGGTGCAAAAGCATAATATAAGCGTCTAAAATGCATGTAGGCTCAGTTCAGTTGAAAGCTCACCCCTTTTGGCTTGCAGTTAATGCTGAATGTAAGAATGAAAACTGAAAGCGAAGAGCTTGTGCGGTGAAAGTTGCATTCGTTATTATAGCAACAGTCGGCTTTGGAAACGTAGAGTTCCCCTTCTGTGACGATCAGCATATTATACTGATTTCTGAAGATCATGTGACACTGAAGACTGGAGTAATGATGCTGAAAATACAGCTCTGATCACAGAAATAAATTACATTGTATTTCAAATTGTAATATTTCACAATTTTGCTATTTTCACTATTTTTGATCAAATAAATGCAGCCTTGGTGAGCATAATTGTACGCTAGTCTATAGCCTGCCACTGAAATATCCTGAGCAGCTGAATTAATATTCTAAAAAAAAAAAAAAGTTCATTCAATAACGTGCATTCATTGCGTGGATGGTGCAAGAGCATAATATAAGCGTCTAAAATGCATGTAGGCTCAGTTCAGTTGAAAGCTCACCCCTTTTGGCTTGCAGTTAATGCTGAATGTAAGCTTGTGCGGTGAAAGTTGCATTCGTTATTATAGCAACAGTCGGCTTTGGAAACGTAGAGTTCCCCTTCTGTGACGTAAACGAGCAACAATATCCAGTGATGCACACTATTACAGTTTACTATCAGTTTACTATACTCAACTATTTTTTTTTTGTCAAATTCCGGCCTTTTGAGTTGAAAGTAGGTCTGTCATTTACGTGATTCATGTAATGCATAATTGATTGTGACGACAATAGCATTTTCTGTTTTTGCGTTTTCAACAATACAACTAAAATAAAACGGGTGCGTATTTTAAAATAAAAATATGATTTGTAGTTCAGATTGATTACTTCACCAAAATTCTTATTCTTGTTCTTTTACTGATCTTTTTTCTTCTTTTAATTTATTCCCCCTAAATGCATTTTAAATCTTTTATTTATTTCGTTTCTTTAAATAAATACCATTAGAGGTCTGGTCTTTATATTCTCCTCAAAACAATTGATCCGCCCAATGTTCGAGGCGTGATTATGGCCTTGTTTGGTATAAATAAAAAAGTTAGAATCACCAGTGTAGAAACATTGATCCAGAGAAAGATAACTATTTTTAATATTCAATAAAGAAAAAAAAACTTTTATTTTGTTGTGAAAGTGCATGATATTGATCGTTTTTCAGTGTGTATAATATAGTTAACACAGTTAAGCAATATCTACAATTCGCTATAAATATCTAGACTCATTCTTCCCACTGATCGCTCTTTTGCGACTAACTTTCTCAGTTGGTCACATGATTTGGTCGCAATTTTTTTTTGCTTCAACATGGGATTAATCAATGCATGCTGATGAGCTTATCATAGTGTTTATAGTTATATGGAAACGAAAGTGGTACAGTATTTGTGATTTGAATTTTGTGAACGGGAGTTCTTCTTTTGCTGTGTTATAAGCCAGAAAAGATAATTGCCTGATTTGCTTACGTACATCTATGCATATTTCACTTTTTAAGACTAAAACAAAATATGCATTCTTTGCTATTCTTAATTAAAAAGCACAACAACAATAAAACGGTAAGATACAATGACAAACTAGCTCACAAAGCGTTTATTAACAAAAACGAATAAGACGAGGCATGGCACACACCACATGCACACAATATACCGACTAATAAATTACAGAACATTTAGCAAACACTGAGAAATCACATAAATTAAAATAAAAGAGAGCCTTCGTAGTGTAACGTGAGGTTAACAGCAATGATAACAAGCTTTTTAAAATGAAAACATGCATGTTTTTCCCCCACAAGAATACCAACATGTTCACCCTCTCTGGTTTAAGAAGCGATCTTTTACTTTACTTTAGCGTGAAAACCATCCATCGTTTCCTCAATATTCAGGTCATTTTTGCTATAGCTTTCTATAGCTGTCAAGAAGTGCCTGGAGTAGTCTATATCTATCTCTAAGTTTCTCCATCTCTTTCTGGTTTCCAGGCTCCTTCCTTTTACTGGGAGATCGAGGTTGTTTCTTTCGGAGACTCGGAGGATGACAGCGGCCCTGTAGTTTCGTTCGGTTTCTCCCCGGAGGCCGAGAAGAGAGACGGCGCTTGGACCAGTCCTGTGGGCACCTGTCTATTCCACAAGTACTGACCCGCTCCATTTAACACGTCCACTGGACTCTAAACCTGTTCTTTCTCTTCCCCTCTGCTTCCCATCCTAACTCTTTTTTGTTGTTGTTTCTCTCCCACTCAGTAATGGGAGGGCGGTACACTATAATGGCTCCAGCTTGCTGCAGTGGAAGAGTGTGAGACTAGACGTGGCTCTACTTCCCGGTGAGACAGGACCGACTTTATTCTTTTGAGCATTTAGGCATTAGCTACAAGCACATTACGTTGTTCAAGCCAACTGTTGGGAAAGCTACTTTTGAAACTGTTGAAGCATGTTTAAAGGGATTGTTCTTTCCCGCGACGGCGAGTTGCCTATTGTTTCTCTTGTAGCTAACGCTTTCTGTTTGCTCTTAAAACAGAAATTTGTGCTTAAAGAGCTGAAGTTGAGTGTTAAGATGGTGTAGAAGCATGATAATTAAATAAATAATCAGCTGTTGTGTGCACAATAAAATATCACATACTCTGCAAAAAATGTTCTTCTTAATCTGTAATTATGTCTTGTTTTCTATTACAAATATCTAAACATTATTAAATCAAGATAAATCAGCTTGAAGCAAAATTGCAAATTAAGTAAATAAATGGACTAAATACATAGTATAAAAAATGAAGTGAGACGTATTAAAATTGAGTAAGTTCACGCTTAAAATGAGAAGAATTAAAAATATTGAATTAAGTTTATGTATCTTGTCCCATTGGCAAATATTTTTTCTTATTTTAATCATAAATCTTCTTACTTTTGATGCATTATATTAAAACAAGTCTTAATATAATATGCCGTTTTACTTGATTAGGGATGTTTATTTTGGTTATTTTTCCTAACCGACGCTCGTTAACCGACAAGATTATTTCAAATTAGAACTGAATTAAATTAGAAAGGAGTACGTGTCTGTGACCCGTTAACAAATACTAACATTTGTTTCCCGGGGATTAATTTTAGGCTACATGCGCAAAAAGCAGCAAACAACAGAACATGAGGATTCACATGGTCTTCATTTCAACATCACGCACCTGCAGCGCTTCTGCGAGCGGAGAAAAACATAATAAAGCTAGGCTATATATATAACGATAAATAGGCCTATATGAGAAATATGTTTTTACTTAAATAATAAATTAAGAAAACGAAAGAAAAACAAGTAGCCTAGTATTCAGAGTTTCGGTTCATTGTTGTGCTGCGCGAAAGGAAACCAAGACGGCAGAAAGCGGCATCCTATTTTTCTTATAGGCCTATTTTATAAAAGCACAAAGATTTGTTTTTATTGTGAATGTAGACAAAGGCAAACCTTTTACAATTCTGATTATTTTTGTGACTAAAAGGAGTAGTTGCTTCTGTTAAAAGGAACAAATTCAAGTGATTGCGCCAGCGCTGCATGCGCACACACAGTTAAGCATTGCTACCTTGACAATGCAGCCTGTTCATTATCATAATAAAATACAGTCAGTCAAACATATGGAGAAAACACACACTGCTCAGTTTAAATATTTAGTCAAATCTGTGCCGTTAAGCGTTATCACGTACCGCAGTGATGTTATGCAAAACATGTAGTTTTACGTGGATGTTGGAACGCCAGTGAAGCCTAGGCTACATAATAAATAATATTTTGGCATTCAAATATATCGCGAATACAGAAACATTTGATTTTGTGTCGAATGAGAGACGCAACGGTGGTTTCAGTTTCGTTTTAGCCTAAATTTATTTGTTTTGGCTTGTCGTTTAGCTATAGCTTCTTATATTTTTAATTCTTGTTCTTTTCTAAATACTGTTAATTGAAAGGTTTTGTTGTGAAGTGAGGGGAGCTAAAATAGCCTTGCTATGTTTACAGTGTTTATTACAATGTTCGTAAACATTTCGCGTCGGCATTAGGTCTATTTCTGAATAAAATAATAAAATGCGACTTATACTTGCGGTTTTTATTGTTTTTTTTTCTTCTAAAACGTAGCGTATTTTAGCCATGCAGCAAACCTTTTTTAATATTTTGAAAAATTACTGAAAAGAAAACCGGTTAACTGATTGTATTCATCGGTCAAAATTCTTACGGTCGGTCAACCGGTTAAAAAGAGCATCCCTAATCTTGATTTAAGAATGTTTAGAATGTTTTTTTTACTGGAAAACAAGATTTTTGCAGTAAAAACCAGTGTACAAAAACATACCGATACTTGTTGAAAAAAAGCGTCTTGTAAGTGGAAAAAGCTGTGCTGTGTATGTAATAGAATATGACATGTAAAGTTAGTGGGGTTTCTGCATAGTAACGTACTCCCCAATGTTGGCCGGCGAACATTTGACATCATAAATGCCAGCGTTTCTGATCAATCCCAAAGTGTGTTTGTTCATGCATAGTTCTGGAGCTGCTGTGGTGATGGTTTGTGTGGTGTGTTTGGACTCAGGTGATGTTGCAGGCATCGGTTGGGAGCGTCTGGAAGGCACTCCTCCTCCCCCCGGCCAGCCTCCCAAAGGACGAGTGTACTTCACCTACTGCGGCCAGCGTCTCGCTCCTTATCTGGAGGACGTGGCCGGAGGCATGTGGCCTGTAGTCCACATTCAGAAGAAGGTTTGCACACAAAAGATAAATCATCAGTTTCAGTTCATTTATAGGTTAAAATGGATATGCTTGGGAGGAAAAAAAGCCAATTGCAATTTTCAGTGTCATTGTAGTATTATTTGTATACTACTATAGTATTTATTAATATTTTGAATTAACTTCATTTTAATTTTAGTAATTTTATTTTATTTTATTTGTTTCAGTTAGTTGCCAAGGCAACATTTCTCATTTTTATTTACATTTTAAAATGTAACTCAACAAATATTTACATTTTATTTTATCGTATTTCAGCTTTATTTCAATTAAAGACAATTTCATTAAGAATAGGTTTGGGGATCGAAAATCAGTTCCAATTCCAGAATCGGATACCTGTTGTAAAATTTAAATTCCGCCTACAAATTCCTGTCTTTGAATCATTCATTCAAGAGATTCATTCAAAAACACTGACTCATCCAGTAATGAAACAAGTGAATCTTGAGTGAGTCATTGAATCAATTCCATTCATTAATTACATGAGATTTTTACTTGTCTTATTTTTTTCTTCAGAATTTTGAGAGAACTACATCCTCCATTTATATATATAAAAAGTAAATTTATGTAGCCTGCTGATTTTTTTGTTATTCATCATGGGATTCAGCAGAAATTAAATGTTTTGCAAAAAGAGGGACCACAAAACCAGTCATAAGTGTACATTTTTTGAAATTGAGATTTATGGATCATCTGGAAGCTGAATAAATAAGCTTCCCGTTGATGTATGGTTTGTTATGATAGGACAATATTTGGCTGAGATACAACTATTAGAAAATCTGGAATCTGAGGGTGCAAAAAAATCTAAATATTGAGAAAATCATCTTTAAAGTTGTCCAAATGAAGTTCTTAGCAATGCATATTACTAATCAAAAATGAAGTTTTGATATATTTACGGTAGGACATTTACAAAATATCTTCATGGAACATGATCTTTACTTAATATCCTAATGATTTTTGGCATAAAAGAAAAATCTATAATTGTGACCCATACAATGTATTGTTGGCTATTGCTACAAATATCCCCCAGCGACTTAACACTGCTTTTGTGCTCCAGGCTCACATATATTTTTGACATCTAAATGTTTGAATTTTTTTTTTAACCACATTGGAATCGATAAGCAGAATCGGAGTTGGATCGATACCCAACCCTAATTAAGAATAACAGCATTGACTGTTACACCCAATACAGCGAATGAATAAAAAGGAGAGATTATAAATTAGATGGAAAGACAAAAAGATGTTCAAAAAGACAAATAAGTAAAATGGACAAATGCATTTCAGATTGCAGAGTGTAAATAAAGAATGAAGGGCACCTGATAGGATATAATGCGTCATATCTACTCATCAATATTATATGTTTTCCTGGGTTCTGCAGTTCTGGGATATTCAGTGACATCTGTTTTTATGATTGGTTTAAGCATCCAAAAATGTGCTTATGTAGTTGTTGTGATTCTCTGTTTCAGAATACAAAGATTCACGCAAACTTCGGCTGCCGGTTGTTTGCGTACGCAGAGGGACAGGCTCACCGAAACGCCGCCGATCTCTGCATGGACCTCTCAGAGGAGATCAGCGCCAACTTCGAGGCTCTGCCCTTCGCCATGGCCTCCGACAGCGACAACGACGCCGGCACGAGCGTGGCATCTGACTCCGGGTCTCACGGCCCCCCGTGTCGCATCGCTGCGGTCGTCACAGCACAGCAGCGTCAGTGTCTACATATTAACTTATAGTTTCAGAGCAAAAAAAAGCTGTGTGCATGTACGGTACCAGTCAAACGTTTGGAATAATTAAGAAGTTTTAATGTTTTTGAAAGAGTCTCTTCTGCTCAACAAAGCTGCATTTATTTGATCAAAAATACAGGAAAAACTGTAATAGTGTGAAATATTATTACAATTTCAAATAGCTGTTTTTTATGTGAATATATAATGTATTTCTGTGATGTGCAGCTGTATTTTCAGCATCATTCCTCCAGTCTTCAGTGTCACATGATCTTCAGAAATCAGTATAATATGCTGATCTGCTGCTCGAGAAACATTTCTGATTATTATCAATGTTGAAAACAGTCGTGCTGCACAATATTTTTGTGGATAGATTTGATTTTTCAGGATTCACAGGTGAAAACAACATTCAAAAGAGCAGGATTTATTTTTTATTCAAAAATATATCACAATATAGAATAGTTCTTTTAAATTGTAATAAAATGTCAATTTTTTTTTTTTTACTATTTTTTGATCAAACAAATGCAGCCTTGTTGAGCAGAAGAGACTTCTTTCAAAAACATTTTTTTAAAAATCTGAATTATTTCAAAGTTTTGGTTAGAATCTTTTCCATTTTTCCCTCCTACTGCAGAATAAAACTCATTATCTTGCAGAATCGGGAAGGCAGATGTTATTTAAATTTGATGTGGGTTAAATCTGGTTCTTCTTGTTTTGTTTTGTTCACAGAGTACAGCAGCGATGCCTCTTGTCACTATAAGGTTGAACTGAGTTATGAGAATCTGGTCGTCTCCGGGCCAAACGCTCATCCGCCACCGATTGCTGATGATGAGAGCGATGATGAAGATGATGAAGATATTCCCAGGGTATGAAGAGCTCATAACCAGGCCCTTAAAGGAACACTCCACAACTCCCCTAGAGTTAAACCGTTGAGTTTTACCGATGTTAGTCAACACATGGAAGTAAGTGTACTTGATAATTACAATGGTGTGCTTTACTGACGTTATTACAAAATGCATATTTTAAAAGTGCACTCAAGTGTGATACGAAACAGTCATGAAAGTGTCTCTTAAGTGGCCTTGTAGTTCATTGATATTAGCCTATATGATCTGCAGGTACAGTTGTTTTTTTAAATATCCTCTTAAAATCACTTTTTTTTGCACATCTTTTCCTGGAGGTTTTCTCCAGGTGCCTGATATGAATCATGCTGTTTTATGGGACAGGGATGGTGGATATCGCTCGTCAGACCGTCGAGTTCCTGTATGAAGAGAATGGAGGGATTCCTCGAGACCTCTACCTCCCAACCATCGAGGACATCAAAGACGAAGCTAACAAGTTCACCATCGATAAAGTCCGCAAAGGTCTGTGCGAAACACACGTTCACACTATTTGACCGAGATTCTCTTTATTTTCCCGCATCGTGGTGCAAGTTTTTAGCAGCTTTTAGCATTTTGAATTACTTGTAAATGAAGCTTATATAAATTACAATTCAGGATTTCTGCTACGGTAACAGGTTTGACAGTCGGCATCCGCTGCCCTGAGGGAAACAACAGCAGCAGCAGCACAGCTCTGCCGAAGTTTGCCATCCGGGGCATGCTGAAGACCTTCGGCCTGCATGGAGTCGTGCTCGATGTCGACTCTGTGAGTGTCTGCATCAGTCATATAAGGGTTTCCAAAAAAACAGATCAGCGTAGGCAGAAATGAAACTCCACAAACAGTCAAAATTTCACAAAAAAGAAGAAATTGTTATATACTTTGAAATTATATAAGTAAATTAAGCATATTTTTGCATATTTATGAGAATTGATTTTATGTTTTTCAGTTTTGATCAGCAAAAAATCTGCAAAAGTCAGATTTTTTTACTAGGATAAAAACATAAAAATGTAAATAAAAATTACAAATTCTATTTGAAAATAAAGTATTATTGAAATACTTTACATATTCATGAATATTGACTCTGTTGATGTTTTATTCATTATTTTATTTCGTTTTTTTATATTTTGTCAGTTTTTATTTGGATGATTTTAGGACATAATGAGAAGCATCCTTTCACAACAATATTTTTCTAGTAAAATCAGCAAACTGATGTATTAATACTTAATGATGTATAAATAATATTAACATGTATACATATAAATATTTTTGCATTTTTTCCCACAATATTGAAATAGTCCATACATGTTCTTTGCTGGCTGTGATAGCCTTTTAGCCTCTTTTAAATGCACCTGTTTCAAACACAACCAATCTGAAACTTGACTGGCTTGATGTGTGTGTGTTCAGGGCAGTGAGCTGGTGCAGGTGGAGACGTATCTCCGCAGTGAGGGAGTGTTAGTTCGGTACTGGTACCCCATTGAGACGCTGGAGAGGCCGCCGGCAGGATCCCGCAGGGCTGCAGCGAACGGCCTGGTGTCTCTAGACAGCAGCAACATCCAGATTCACCGGTAATGCATTTATAGACACATTTGTGACCCTGGAGCACAAAACCAGTCTTAAGTGTCAATTTTTTGAATTTGAGATGTATACATCATCTGAAAGCTGAATAAATAAGCTTTCCAGTGATGTATGGTTTGTCAGGATCGGACAATATTTGGTCGAGATACAACTATTTGAAAATCTGGAATCTGAGGGTGCAAAAAAATCTAAATATTGAGAAAATCATCTTTAAATTTGTTCAAATTAAGTCTTTAGCAATGCATATTACTAATCAAAAATTAAGTTTTGATATATTTACGGTAGGAAATTTACAAAATATCTTCATGAATTAAGCCTTATTTAAATACTTTTTGCATATTAATGACAATTGACTCTATGCACCTTTGTGCTTTATTCCTAGTTTTATTTATTTTATCTATTTTGTTCATTTTTTATTTTGATAACGTTAGGATATAATGAGAATCATACAGATTTGACTTTTTTTCTAATGAAATGAGCATAAGGCTGTACAATATTCTCATGATTTAATGATGATAATGTGAAATACTGCAGATTTTAAACACTATAATTTTAAACATTATAAATGTAAATATTTTTTCTTAACATTGAAATAGTTCAGACTTGTTTTTTTTGCTGTGAGATAAAATAATAATAATAATAATAATAAACCTCACAAAAAGGCCTAATTTCACAAAAAAAATCATTAAATTCAATTGTTGTGAATATGCTACAATTATTTAAGTCTTTCAAATCATTTTCAAATATATATATATATTTGAAAATTAAGACTTAAATAATTTTTGCATATTCACAACAATTGACTCTTGTGTGCATTTGGTTGCATTTATTTTATTATGGTATAATATTATTATATTATGGTTTAAATTTATTTATTTATTATGTTTGTGCAATTTTGATCAGCAAAAAATCAGCAAAGTCGGATTTGACTAGAATTAAAAAAAAATCTATTTGAAAATAACCATTGAAACAGTCCGTGCCTGTTCTTTGCCGGCTGTGATAATCGTTACATTCACCAGCCTTTTAACCTGCACCTTTTTCAAATGCAACAAATCAGAAACTTGACTGACCTTGAGTGTGTGTTCAGGCCAGTGAGCTGGTGCAGGTGGAGACGTATCTCCGCAGTGAGGGAGTGTTAGTTCGGTACTGGTACCCCATTGAGACGCTGGAGAGGCCGCCGGCAGGATCCCGCAGGGCTGCAGCGAACGGCCTGGTGTCTCTAGACAGCAGCAACATCCAGATTCACCGGTAATGCATTTATAGACACATTTGTGACCCTGGAGCACAAAACCAGTCTTAAGTGTCAATTTTTTGAATTTGAGATGTATACATCATCTGAAAGCTGAATAAATAAGCTT
This sequence comes from Sinocyclocheilus grahami, assembly GCF_001515645.1. Lineage (NCBI taxonomy): Eukaryota > Metazoa > Chordata > Actinopteri > Cypriniformes > Cyprinidae > Sinocyclocheilus > Sinocyclocheilus grahami. The sequence continues at coordinate 409,225 of NW_015506228.1, read as the reverse complement.
TCCAGTGATGTATGGTTTGTCAGGATCGGACAATATTTGGTCGAGATACAACTATTTGAAAATCTGGAATCTGAGGGTGCAAAAAAAATCTAAATATTGAGAAAATCATCTTTAAAGTTGTTCAAATTAAGTCTTTAGCAATGCATATTACTAATCAAAAATTAAGTTTTGATATATTTACGGTAGGAAATTTACAAAATATCTTCATGGAACATGATCTTTACTTAATATCCTAATGATTTTTGGCATAAAAGAAAAATGTATAATTTTGACCCATACAATGTATTGTTGGCTATTGCTACAAATATACCCCAGAGACTTAACACTGCTTTTGTGCTCTAGGGTCACATTTCTTATTGTCAATTCAAAAATATCAGGTTTTTACTGAAAGAGCTCTTCTTTTAAACACCATGTTTCAGTAGCATTCAGTACTGTGTGTGTGTGTGTGTGTGTTTCAGGGAGCTGCTGCGCTGTGAAAGTGCTCTGGCGCGTCTCTACTGCCGCATGGCATTGCTCAACATCTTTGCTCCCAAGAGCCCTCACACGTTCACACGTCTCTTCCACATCCCCGCCGTGCGAGACATCACACTTGAGCACCTGCAGCTCTTGTCCAATCAGCTGCTGGCTCCGCCTCTGCCAGGTGATGTCATACGAATAATTTAATGAGCACGGGTTGCCAACATGTTTGGTCCAGTTTCCAAATTTACGTTTTACATGTTAAAGGAATAGTTGTAAAATGAAATTTGGTGAAAATGTCAGGCCATCCAAGATTAGGATGAGTTTGTTTCTTCATCAGGTTTGGAGAAATGCAGCATTGCATCAGTGTCTCAGCAATGGATGCTCTGCAGTGAATGGGTGCCGTCAGAATGAGAGTCCAAACAGCTGATAAAAACATCACAATAATCCACAGCACTCTAGTCCATCAGTTAACATCTGGAGAAGACAAAAGCTGTGTGTTTGTAAGAAGCATCCATCCATCATCCAGGTGTTTTAACTTCAAACCTTGATTCTGTTGATTCAAAATATAATCCATTATCCATAATAACACTTCCTCCAGTGAAAAAGTGCATCTCCCGTTGTCTCTCACATCAAAATCCAGCCACATATTTGTTTAGAGCTGTTTTGGACTGTTTAAATGGTGTTTGATCTGTGCAGATTTCTCTCCTGATTCACACCAGAACACTGACTCACTGGAGGAAGAGTTATTATGGATTAT